>NW_028261385.1:19841136-20011136 GCF_051295495.1 Thamnophis sirtalis | reverse complement strand
CAACCAAGATGGTTAGGGAACTGGGGGCTAAAACCTATGAACTTTTAGGACCTGGGCATGGCTAGTCTAGTGAAGAGAAGGAGCAGGGGAGACATGATAGCAGTGTTCCAGTATTTGAGGGGCTGCCACAGAGAGGAAGGAGTCAAGCTATTTTCCAAAGCACCTGAAGGCCAGACAAGGAATAATGGCTGGAAACTGAACAAGGAGAGATTCAACCTAGAAATAAGGAGAAATTTTCTAACAGTGAGAACAACCAACCAATGGAAGAGCTTCCTTTTGGAAGTTGTAGGAGCATCATCACTGGAGTCTTTCAGGAAGAGATTGGACTGCCATTTATGGGAAATGGTGCAGGGTCTCCTGCTTGGGCGGAGGGTTGGGCTAGATGACCTACAAGATCCTTTCCAATTTTGTTAATCTAATCTAATCCAGAGCCAGGTTCACACATTGCATTTAAAAAGCAAAAGGGGTTTATGTCCATTTTCATACTTAACGACCACTGCAGTATCCACATGGTCATGTGATCAAAATTTAGATGCTTGGCAGTTGCAGTGTCCCACTTGTTCCAGGCTCATGGGGTCACCTTTTGCGACCTTCTGGTGAGCAAAGTCAATGGGGAAGCCAGGTTCACTTAACAACCGTGTTCCTAATTTAAAAACTGAAGTGGCAAGAAAAGTCATAATATGGGTCAAAATTCACTGAACTGTCTCGCTTAGCAACATAAATTTTGGGCTTAATTGTGGTGATAAGTTGAGGACTATTTGTAGTTCACAATGCTTAGTGTTGGGGAAAAAATCATTTCTTAGTCCAACCAGCTTCTGAAGGTGGAATGACAGGATATGTGAGGCAATCTTGTTCAACACAAGGAACAAAATATCTCGGGCCAGCTGGATGTGGGAAAATTGGAATTCTGATTTGGGGGATGACAAGTTGAGAGGGGTTGTGAAAAAATGAAAAGTGATGTCTCCTTTTTTTGCAATTTATTGGATAGTATGCGTTTCATTAGCTGTCTTTCCTCTTGATTAGTTTTTGTCATGAACCTACGACCCATTTTATTATAATAATAAACAGAGTGGAAGCTAATCAAGGAGAGAAGCAACTTAGAATTGAGGAGAAATTGCCTGACAGTTAGAACAATTAATCAGTGGAACAGAAGTTGCCTCCAGAAGTTGTGAATGCCCCAACACTGGAAGTTTTTAAGAAGATGTTGGATAGCCATTTGTCTGAAACGGTATAGGGTTTCCTGCCTAGGCAGAGGGTTGGACTAGAAGACCTCCAGGGTCCCTTCCAACTCTGCTATTGTATTGTATTGTATTGTATTGTATCGTATCGTATCGTATCGTATTGTATTTGGCTGAATGGAGATAGAGGGGGTGAGATATCTAACTGTGGTTTATTTTGCAGTGTACAGTTACCTGTGGTGGAGGAGTACGCACTCGTTATGTCACTTGTACAAAAAACAATGGGGAACCATGTGACATTTCGAAGAAGCCCCATTCTAAAGCGCTGTGTGGTTTACAACAATGCCTATCCGCTCAACGATTGCTGATGACTCGTTTCAAGCTCCCTAATGGAAAGATTATTAGAAGAATAGGGGCTATTCCCAGAAGAGGCCCTTCAAAAAAATTGGCCACCCCATTGCCAAGAATCCACTCAACAACAATACCCAGGCTCAGAAACCTTACTTTGACGCCCACTTCCATAAGCCTTGTAAATTCTTCTCCAAATGAAGACTTGGAAGTGAAAAAGTTGCACAATAGTTCCATTCACTCAAGGCTACCCAGCAACTACTCCTGTGTAACTAGTGCCAACAGGGCATTGCAAAACATCACTCATGGACCTCTCGTAACCGCTTGGAACCTATCTTCAGAAGGTAGCTCCATAAACAAGGATTCCTTTACCATTGACCCCATGTACAATCCAAAGACTAATTATTTAATGGAAGCAAATGACACAACACCCAACAGTACTGAGAGAGGACTAAAAGACTACATCCAGACTGAAAGACCAACAGAGAGGCTCCTCACATTCACCACAAGCAAGATCTCAGGGACCTCATATACAGATGATCGGCCAAATAATCTCAACCAATTTTCTGCTACTCCCACAAGAGGAATGGAGGTTTCATTGGCAACCACAGATCTCAAAGGCCTTCATGTACAAATAAATCCACCTGTGACCTCAAATCCCATTACAGAACAACCAACACTAGAGGATACATTAGAAGAACAATCTTCCTATACAACCCCATCCAAGCCCACTTTCAGTGAAACCTCCCCTTGGGCTACAGAAAGTACATTTGTGCAATACACCACTATGCCAAAGAACAGGACGAATGTTTTCAAAACAATGTTACTAAATGACTCTGATTCAGAAAACCCCCCAAACCTGCATATTAATGCCTATTGGTTGGTGGGAAACTGGACTGAGGTACGTATTCACATTGTCTTATGTTGTTTACAATTGTCGATGCAATATGGAAAAAGCAAAGAAAACAAATGTCCATGTTTTGCTTGTTTGATTATGCAAAGGTTTATTTATTTATCAAGTTTAGAGACCTTTAGAGCAAGTCTGTGTGCAGTGTTTTGCATTTAAATGCTGGAAGCTACTTATTAGGTAACAAATTATAACTCTGGGAAATTCTGGGATGCTGTCACAAAGAAATTCATAATGCTTGAGAATGCTACTGAGCAAAGTGAAATTGATTATTTCATATTTTGCACTTCACCGCAAATGTGTCAAATTAATTAATGAAGCAGCATGGACAATTTCAGGGCAATTAAATAGCGTTGCCCAGCTGTTGCTTATCTCTTTGAGGTTTTAGAGAAACAGATTTAGAATAACTTTATTGTCACTTTAAACATACACTAATTGGCATACATTGAAATGAAATTTCATTGCATACAACTCTCAAAGGATCACTACCTCCAATATACACTACATGAACATGAAAAAATATAAGCAAACAAACAAATATTATGCATATACCCACATATATTATATGATACAGAGAAACAACATAGTCCAGTTCAGGTGTACATGGCGAGAAAAAGTAATATTGCAAGTTTACCAGACAGCTTGCATAAGGAACAAAGCTGTTACAGAATCTGCTAGAAATACTTTGAAACCTCCTCCCAGAGGGCAGAAACAGACCGTAAAGCGGGGGTGTGGGGTCTCTAACAATGCTTCAAGCTTCCTATAATCTCGGTTGTCCTCACCACTCTCTGTATGGACTTTCTATCTGAGGCACTGCTACCACTAAATGAAAGTGAGGCGGTTTGTTAAAATGCTGTCAATCATGCCTCTGTAAAAAGTGGCCAGGACAGAAGGAGAAAGATGTGTTTTCCTCATCCGATGCAGGAAATGCAGACACTACTTTGCATGCTTCACTAAGGATGACGTGTGGAGAGACCAGTTGAGTTTGATTGTTAGTTATCTGCAGCCCCAGATATTTAATACTGTTGACCACCTCTATAGCTGCATCCTTGATACTGAGTGGAGTTTGACTATGCTGCAGAACAGAAGCAACCTCCCAAACGTATTTATTAAGGCAGGGTACTAAAACTACCCCACTGCCTTAGATTTCAACTGGCATGTTTCAACTTAATTTCAAATCAAATGAATATTGCCTTCCAAGTTTTCTTCAAGCTAGAAAGAAATTTGGGGGAATTTTCATTGAGTAGCATATTTAGCCTAGCTTTAATGGAAGCAAAACAGTGGTGGGTTATGACGCCCCAGGTGTGCCAGTGCCTGCTGGGAGCACCAGGTAGCATTCCAGTATGGTGCTCCGGAGGGCCCACTTGCCCGCCCACACTCCTTACCAGTATTTGAGGTTTTCGGGGCTTCCGTGCATGTGCACAGAGCATACAGCACCTACGTGACGCTCTGCCAAGCAGCTGGAGCATCACGGAGGCATCGCGGAGCGTCACGGGCGATGAGTAAGTGTGTACTGCGCACATTCATGTGGTGGACGCCCGCTCCCTTTGCACCATACTGCTTGCAACGGGATCCGGAACCCACTACTGAAGCAAAAGCATTCTTGAAAAAAATAGTTGGAGGATAGACAGTCTTACATTACATTTGGCAAGACGAACATTTTCATTTTGTATTAATTCAAATGAAGTCTGTCCTTTTACAGCACCTGTCACTCAATAATTACTTCTTAATTTACCTCAACAGTGCTTGGAATGAGAATTGCCAGACCTATAAACTGATTTCCTCTGAGGCAAGGACACTTGAGACCACATTGCTAATATGGAAAAAGCAAAGAAAACAAATCTCCATTTTTGATTTTTTTGATTATGCAAAAGCTTTTGTATTTGTAGGCATCCACAGTTTGTGGATAGTGCTTAAGAATCATAGGTATCCTGAGCCCATCTCATCTGTCTGTTGAATATACTGTATATGATCATTGGGAAGCAACAGTTTGAATAGAACATGGAGCAATTAAGTGTTTCAGAAGCGAAAAAGACTACACTAAGATTGTGTATGGGGATTCTCAGTCATCCAGGTCATTGTTGTCCCAAAGGTGCTTTTTTCAAGAGGCAACTGGACTTTCTGGTTTTTCTTTGAAGACGTTTCACTTCTTATCCAAGAGGCTTCTTCAGAAAAGAAGTTGGAAGAGAAGTCAGATGTCTTCAAAGACATTTCCAAGAAACTTCTTCAGAGCTGAAGAAATCACTACACAACTTTAGACCCAAAGGTGTTTTTTCAAGAGGCAACTGGACTTTATGGAGTTTCTTTTGAAAATGTTTTGTTTCTTATCCAAAAAGCTTTTTCAGCTTTCTTTGTCTTCAAAGAAAAAAAAAACAGAAAGTCCAGTTGCTTCTTGAAAAAGCACCTTTGGGTCTAAGGTTGTGTAGTGACCCCCTGCTTATTTAATTAAGAAGAGTGGTCCTACCTATTCTTCAAAGCACCTGAAGGCAGAACGCTGAATAGAAACTAATCAAGCGGAGAACCAATGTAGAACCAAGAAGAAATTTCTTTACAGTTAGAGCAATTAATCAGTGGAAGGACTTGCCTTGAGAGGTTGTGGTGTTCCATCACTGGAAGTTTTTAAGAAGAGATTGGAGAACATTCATCTGAAATAATAAAAGACTTCTTGCTTAAGCAGGGGGGTAGACTAGAAGATATTTTCTTGAAGACCTCCAATGATGGCGTACCCACAACTTCAGGAGGCAAGCTGTTCTATTGATTTTTAATGTCAGGAAATTACTGTCAGGAAAAATTAGTAAGTCATTTCCTTCTACTGCACCCTTAAGAAATGGCAGCATTATTTCTCTCCAATTTTCCAGTGTTCTACCACATGTGGTGTTGGGGCCTTTTGGAGAGCAATAGAATGCAACACCAAGAATGAGTCTGACTGCCAGCACATCAAAAAACCCGATCCAGCCAGAAGATGCTACCTTCGGCCATGTGCTCAGTGGAGAATAGGAAATTGGAGCAAGGTAATGAAAGCTGGCCCACTGTGATTTTCACATATTATTTATTGTGGACTTCTGCTTTTGAGAAGCCAAAAGAGTTTGTTGACCCTGAGTAAAAAAAATTACTCTTTTCCATAAGAAAGTAATGGGGGAAAGGCATTTTATTATCCGCATATCTCTGAAATGCATAAATTAAAATTTAATGAACATTTAAATTTTCCAAACATTGAAAATCAAAATAATCAAAATAGTTATACATTTTCAAAGCTAGTTTTGAGGCTGATCTCTTCCTGTAACGTGTTCCTTATTCCTATTAGCTATTATTATTTTTCTTACCAACTGAAATGCCTCAAAATTAAACATTTTATTAGTGACATTTCAATTGGCTTGACACTTATTGTTATTCCAGGCTCTTGTCAAAAGTAGATCCTGGGTTTAATGACATTTGTGAACATATTCTTTTTAGAATTTCTACAGAAGTTACAGTGTTCAACTTGAACCAATTACACATGGGTTGGTCGATGCTTCTGTTCTTTAAGATTTGAACTTCATTTGCTTTTCAGTAGCAAATCTTACTGGATTCAGTGGAATCCGGTGTACCTTGCTTTAAGCACTCCAATTGCAAACACAGAATTTATAATTCTCACCTTTTCCTCACTGACAGACTTCAGTCCAGTCTTAAATGGCACTAGAGTCCTGAGTGGCTCAAGATTTATAATTGTCAGGCTTGTTTCATCAATTGCCTCTCCTTCAGAAATCTAGCTTCTTGGAAAACCTCCATAAGCCAGATATCGTGTATAATAATAAACAAACATTGTGGCAGTGCTTTCAGATCTGAGCTGCAAAAATCCGGTTGATCAATCAGGTGATTCCAAAGAACTGATGTTCTGTTTCCCGTTGCTGCCATCTATCAGTTGGCTGGATTTTTTTTTCTTTTTTATGAATTTGTTTTTCTTTTTCTTTTTTATAAATTTTTTTTATTTCCATTTTCATTTTCTTAACACACACTCACATGTATACTATACATAGCCCATATCATATAGTATTAAATAATAATTACATCAGTTCCTCTTGTCAACAATGCCCAGAAAAATAGAAACCCATTATAGCTCTTCTGCTCTCCATACACCTCTTTCTTCTACCACCCTCCAACTTTCTATCTTCCCTCCATCATCCTTTTCTACTCTACTTCCCCTCCCTTTGTACTGGTCCTCTCTCTACAATCCACTCCTCCTTATCCTTCTCTTCTTCCCCCCTTACCCTCTCTCCTATCCTTCTCTCCCCATCTTTCTTCTTTCCCATTCCTCCTCTCCTTGGTGTATTTCCTCTACATGTCAATATGCTTAGCCTATCCTATTTTTAAAGAAAAAGTAGTAATAATAATAGTAATGAGAATATAAAATAAATAAAAAAAAAGCAGTATACATGTGGAGTCAAATTACATCCAGTCGGCTGGATTTTTGTAACCCGAGTTGGTGGCTCTAATTGTGGTCTATCCTAACCATACTCTGTTGGCCAATTTGATCATTTCATAAGGCGGACTGAAATCCTTCCTTCAAATTTAGAGATCTGCCAGATTTTTGCTCTCTTACCTAGGTCCGTGATGGTGAACCTATGGCACGCAGAGCCTTTTCTGAGGGCATTCGAGGCATTGCCCTGTCAGCTCCAGTGCGCATGCGTGCACTGGCCAGCTGATTTTCAGCCTTGATTTTAGGCCATTTTTCACCCTCTGGAGGCTTTCCTGAAGCCTCCGGAGGGCAAAAAATAGCCCAATGCAGCTCCCTGAAGTCCGGAGGCTTCAGTGAGGCCTGCGCACATGTGCGGGGGGCATTGCATTATGGGTGTGGGCACGTGCATGTGCGATTCCCCCACCCCCCTGCTTTTGGTACGCCTCGACAAAAAGATTAGCCACCACTGACCTAGGTTGTTATTACAGCATTATAGCTCCTGCTTTGATGCCTTGGTCCATCTGACGTTTTGATGCCCTGCGGTATCGGGGCAAACAGACGCCTTGCCAGTCCAAATACTTTGCTTTGAGGAAGGTGTATCCAACCTTGGCCATTTTAAGACTTGTGGACTTCAACTCCCAGAATTCTACAGCCAGCTATGATGGCTGGAGAATTCTGGGGGTTGAAGTTCACAAGTCTTAAAGTTCCCAAGGTTGGACACATCTGTTCTAAAGGGTGCTTGCTCAGAACAAGGTATTGTGGTAAGATAACATGGTGGCCAGACTGGGTCTTTGACAGTGCCTCAAAACTGTCTGTAGTCAGTAATGGGCTGGATAAAGAATAACAACTTTAAACTGGATCTAGACAAGTTATAGGCAGAGGTGGGTTCCTCCCGGTTTGAACTGGTTTGGCCGAATAGGTAGTAACTTGGCCAGACATGTGACCGTACCAGTTCTATCCTTGGTAGCGCCATCTTGATTTTCTGTTTTGCACATGTGCAGAACAATCTTCATTGAAAAAATGTATTTCCCCCTTTTTAAATGTGCCCATGCGCAGACCTTTTTAAGTGCAAATGCGCATGCACGTACAAATTTTTTGGGGCAACGAACCGGTAATAATGCCAGCAGGAACCCACCCCTGGATATTGGTACTTATTATTATGAACATAAAGGAGGTATGTCTGCCTCTTCTGAATCTGGGATGATGTTTTCCCAGATATGTCATTTGGGCCATGCTTTGGGACCTGAACCTCTGTTTTTCTCTCCTTCCAAGATTATGACTAATGCCAGTAGTGCATTTCATCAACTTTGGTTGATGTTGTGGCCCAACAGCAGCTGGCTGAGCTGTTGGTGGAATCTGACAGCGATGAACACTATGGGACTGCCCTGGAGGCTGAGGAAGACTCTGGGGGGTGTTCGGAGTCAGGGACTAGAGAGGCCTGTTGGCCACCAGATGGTGTCCGAGTCAGGGAGCAGTGAGGAAGAACAGAGGGAGGCTGTCCCTGATGCGTAGGACTGAGAGGAGGAGGGGGCAACTTTGGAAAAAGGCTCACAGAAGGAAATAGGAACAGGTGGCTACTGATTGGCCCCTCCCAGAGAGCTTATAGGTGGGGCGGCGGGAGGGGAATTTTTCAGGAAACAACAGTTTACTAATCCAGGTGTAGAGAAAGATTGGGAGAATTTTGTGAGTTCAAGCCTTGTTTTCCTAGAGATAATTTTCTGGGCTCCTAGCCAAGGGGTTGCTTATCTCCCTCCTTAGTTGTGGCAGACAGCCAAGTCTGCATCAGTATATATTAGAGGCTTGGGACAGAACAGGTTGATATGACAACTGTATGTCTTCCTGGAAAATAAATATTTTAAAATTAGGCTGTTGTAATAATCTCCAGGGTCTGTGGTAACACACGCTTCTGGGGGGGAAATGTCAGCTGTTAGACAACATGGTCTTGGGAAGAACATAAGCTGACCACATTTTGTCTGTGCTTAAAGCCCTGCCAATTCATTTCTCTGCAAAATACAAAGAGGTCATTATCTTTAAAGCTCTCCATGACTTAAAGGTTATTTGAGGAAACGCTGCTTTCGGTATGAAAATCCATGCCCAACTCAGGAGATTTGCCAACAATGGCCGCACTTTTGTTGGAAATTTGCTGCTCCAACTCTTTAGCACTCTCCACTGGATAGAGATACATCTTTTTTGGCTTGTTGTTAAAGCCTCAAAGTACAACTTTTCAAATATCGTATTTTTTAGAGTTTAAGACGCACCAAGATTTTGAAGAGGTAAATTTAAAAAAAAAAAGTTTTTGCACTCTGCAGACCTCTCAAACCCTCGGCCCGCCTCATATTTGTGAAAAAATGGGGGATGCAGAGAGTTTCAGAGGCCTGCAAAGTGCTCCTGGGGGCTGGATGGGGGAAATGAAAACAGGCCTGTTTTTTTTGCCAGAAAGGGCATGCATAGCCTTTAGAAGGCTTGTAGAGTGCTCCTGGAGAAGGAGCAAAAATGAGCAAAAAATGGTCTCTTTTTCACTCATTTTTGCCCTCCCCAGCCCCCAGGAGCACTTTGCAGGCCTCCCAAACTCTCTGCACGGCCATTTTTGTGAAGGGGGTGGGGTTTCGGGAGACCAAAAATGCTGTATTCAGTGTATAAGACGCACCCAGATTTTCACCCTCTTTTTTGGGGGGGTGAATATACTCTTGCGTCTTATACTCTGAAATATATGGTAAGCATCTTGAGCCTTGTGTAGAAGTTCTAGTCATTTCTTTCCCTTTAAAGCTACCCAAACAGCCCTTTTAAAGGGGTGGTATTCACTTACCTTCCCTACAGGCCAGGCATGAAATCCTCTTATGTTCACTGCTAGTTTGGAAATAGGAGCGTGGTCTGCATGCGCAGAGCGTCTGTGATGACATCTGGGCTAGTGGGCAGAGTCTCCCGCTGCTGCCGCTACTGGTTCGCCCAAACCAGGGTGAACAAGCAGCATTCCACCTCTGCTACAAGTTCGCAAATGTGAGCATGCTCCGCTCAACCTTCCCCGCATGCGTTTTTGATAATAAAAAAGGGGCCTAAATGGGACGGCATAGAGCCGGGGCGGGTTGGTGCCCCCCCCCCCCCCCACGATTTCCACTACCAGTTCAGGTGAACTATTCTGAATTGGCAGAATATCACCTCTGCCTCTCTGTCTGACCCAGATAGCAAAAGAGGTCCCATGGACCCGCTATTTCTGTGTGGCATCACACCAGTTGTGCTGTGCTTTCGCAAACAAAAGCCTCTCAGGGATCTTTGAAGCCACAGAGGTTACCTTCGTGCCCCTGTTTCCTACACAGTGCTCTTCCAGCTGTGGAGGGGGTTTCAAGACCCGCGATGCGCATTGCATGGATGTGCGAGAGAAGAGAACCCTGAGGCCGTTCCACTGCCAGGCTGTGCAAAGCCAGCCAGTGCTGAACATGAGCTGTAACATGGATCCATGCTTCAGGTGGCACACAGAATCCTGGAATGAGGTACAGTGCATCATTCTGATTAATTAACTAATTAATCACTTGCATATCGTCCTGGTGGAGCCTGAACATTCTCAAACTGTACAGAACGTAGAGCAGCCTTCCCCATTGTCAGCCCAACAAGGTAGCAGTAGCAATAGCACTTAGACTTATATACCACTTCGCAGTGCTTTACAGCCCTCTCTAAGCGGTTCACAGAGTCAGCCTATTGCCCCCAACAATCTGGCTCCTCATTTTACCCACCTTGGAAGGATGGAAGGCTGAGTCAACCTTCAGCCTGGTGAGATTTGAACTGCCAGATTGCAGGCAGTGGGCAATCTAAGTGCTATTGCTATTGCTACTGCAGCAGATTGAGGTTTGTAATCTACTTACGAAAGACCAGGACTTGATACCACAAAGGTGAGAGAAACAAGTTTATTGGATGCATCGAGTTCAGCGTGTTCACACACCAAAATCTGAACTGCCTGGGCTCTGCCCAGGATCCTACTTTTATGCTGTGTTCCACACTGTGCATTCTCAAGGCGTTTCCATACACGAGACAAGCATGACATTTCAAAAAGCAGAAGTTCATTTGGAATGTTACAGCGAAGTACATAGGAAAAATACAAGAAAGAGCAGTTCCTATAATGTCTTAAGCTGTCAGCAGTTTTTACCTCTGTTCTATCTCTCACCCACGCCTGGCTTCCTGTGCCCCCCTTTACAGGGTCTTGCCACACTTTTCAGCCCTATTTTTAATACTTATGAGGAAGTTGGAGAGAAAAATTCACTCCAGCTAAAAGTCAACTTTGGGAGTCCAGGGCACTAGAATGAAAAGCCAAACTAATATGAATTTATAAGGTCCTTTCTATTAAGACCACCTAACCTGGCCAGCCACTGGTGGGTTTATCTGTGCAACCCCTCCTGCATCACTACCTCTGCAGCAGGTTCATTTTGTTGTGTGTCCTCTTGTTGGTCTCACGGGCTAAAGAGGGTCAGGAAGGAGGAGGGGAGCAATGCCTTCAAGCAGGGCAATGCAGTAGGAATCCTGACATTCTAGCTAGGGTCCTGGAGTCCTCCCCTAGTCTTTCATTTCAGCTACTCTGTTGGGATAGTGGCAAGACCAAGAGCAGGGAGAGAAGGAAGTCACATGAGCAGGAATGATATAGGACCGTCACCTATGGCACGCATGCCTGAAGTGGCACACGGAGCCATGTCGCTTGGCACGTGCAGCAATGCCCATTCCTTTTCTGGGTTTCTGGCGTGCATGCGCCCGTGATGATCAGCTGGCCTTCATGCATGTGGCAGTGCCAGAAACTGGAAGAGCTGGTCTTCCATTTTCCAGCGTGAGCATGCACATCAGGCAGCTGATCATCGCTCGCGCATGCGCGCCAGTAATCAGAAGACTAGCTGGCCGGCACGCATGCACGTGCTGGGAACCAGCAGTTCATTTTCTGGTGCGCGCATGCGCCCTGGGCAGCTCCTCTTTCAGGCTGCCAGACTAGCGCGCATGATGCCGAAAAGGTTCACCATCACTATTACAGGAGTTCCTGCTAATAACTACCTGGTCCAGAGCTGCAGGGTTTTGCAGGGTTTCCTCTTGAGCAGGGGGTCTCCTACCTTGGCAACTTTACGACTTGGGGACTTCAACTCCCAGAATTCCACAGCCAGCATATGCTCTGGAGTGTCTACTGAACCAACAGTTAGCTTGCAAAGCTTTGCCAAAATCCCGTGGCATTTTGAGAACACAGGGCATGGTGCTAATTCCCAATCAATGCAGCCTTTGTGCTTGGAATGTGTGCTTTGTCATTCCAAATGTCTTCCAGTGTTCAGCTTCATGTGGAGGGGGCACTCAGAAAAGGCCCGTGCAGTGCATTAGGGTGGACGACCATGGAACCAAGGAGGAGAATTGGTGCGAGCAGGAGACCAAGCCTCCAGATTCTCAGAAATGCAACCTACAAAAATGTGTGAAAAATATTGGTGAGTATATTCCAGCAAAGCTCTCTCTAAGAAAACTATCCTGGATTCAAAATTGCAGGCAGCTCTATATTACAAGCCGGTCCATTGGAAACCTTCTGGTGTTGTTCATTACAAAGAGCAAATACTTTCATTAGTTGATAGATTTTTGGATTAATCTCTGACTTTAAGGATGGGAAGGAATCTCAAGAAAAGGATATTGGAATGCATTTTTAATATATTTGCATGAATTTGCACGTCTAAACACTGGCTGTGTCCATAGAACTTGTTATGGAAATAACCCATTGTCTGAGTTCATGTCATACATTAGATCATAAAAAATTTCATTAGGTGTGTTCGTGTGTGTGTGTGTGTATCTTTCCCAAACAGCCTGAGAGCACTAAGGGACCCGGTGGATCAGTGGCTAAGACGCTGAGCTTATCGATCAGAAAGGTTGGCAGTTAGGTGGTTCAAATCTCTAATGCCGAGTAACGGAGTGAGCTCCCATTACTTGTCTCAGCTTCTGCCAATGTAGCAGTTCGAAAGCATATAAAAATGCAAGTAGAAAAATAGGGACCACCTTTGGTAGGAAAGTAAAGCGCTCCATGCAGCTTTGGTGTTTAGTCATGCCAGCCACATGACCACGGAGACCTCTTCAGATAGCACTGACTCTTCGGCTTTGAAAAGGAAATGAGCACTGCCCTCTAGAGTTGGGAATGACTAGCACATATGTGCAAGGGGAACCTTTACCTTTATCAGTAGGCCTGTTATCATGAAGTAGATGTTTCACAACCAAATTTAGCATAAAATCAGCATTTGTAAATGTATTTTGCACTCATCTGGGCTGAATAGGTGCATCACAAACTTCCTAGAATTGCACATTCTGAAGGAGGATGGTATTCTAATGTACATACTGATTAATCCAGGAGGAAGCAAAGATTTCTATAAAGAAAAATTTCATTAGACAGATGTAAGTGTGTGTGTGTGTGTGTGTGTGTCTTTCCCAAACAGCCTCAGAGCACTAATAGTACAGCTTTTATTATTTTATTATATGTACAAAATAAATACAAAGAAATTGGTTAGCTATTTTCAGCAGCTCTATTGTAGTTAGAGCTGGAGGATTAATAAGATAGACCATAACCTACTACTAGATAAAGTAGAAGAATGTGGGTTAGACAGCATCACCATCAGATGGATTCGTAACTTGTTGACCAACTACACACAACGTGTAGTCCTTAATGGAACTGCATCTTCATGGAGGGTAGTATGCAGTGGAGTACCCCAAGGCTCTGTTTTGGGCCCAGTACTCTTCAACATCTTCATCAATGATTTGGATGAGGGAATTAGTGGGGAAGTCATCAAATTTGCAGATGACACCAAGCTGGCAGGAATAGCCAACACTCCAGAAGATAGGCTAAAGATACAGAAGGATCTTGACAAACTTGAACATTGGGCACTATCTAATAAATTGAAATTCAATGGTGAAAAAAGTAAGGTTCTACATTTAGGCAACAAAAACGAAATGCACAGGTACAGTATAGGTGGTACCTTGCTCAACAGTAGTAACTGTGAAAGGGATCTAGAGTTCTAGTGGACAAACATTTAAATATGAGCCAGCAGTGTGCAGCAGCTGCCAAAAAAGCCAACACAGTTCTAGGCTGCATAAACAGAGGGATAGAATCAAGATCACGTGAAGTGTTAAAACCACTTTATAATGCCTTGGTAAGGCCACACTTGGAATACTGCATTCAGTTTTGGTCACCACAATGTAGAAAAGATGTGGAGACTCTAGAAAGAGTGCAGAGAAGAGCAACAAAGAGGATTAGGGGACTGGAGACTAAAACATATGAAGAATGATTGCAGGAACTGGGTATGTCTAGTTTAATGAAAAGAAGGAGACATGATAGCAGTGTTCCAATATCTCAGGGGTTGCCACAAAAAAGAGGGAGTCAAACTATTATCCAAGGCACCTGAGGGTAGAACAAGAAGCAATGGGTGGAAACTAATCAAGGAGAGAAGCAACTTAGAACTGAGGAGAAATTTCCTGACAGTTAGAACAATTAATCAGTGGAACAGAAGTTGCGTCCATAAGTTGTGAACGCCCCAACACTGGAAGTCTTTAAGAAGATGTTGGATAGCCATTTGTCTGAAACGGTATAGGGTTTCTTGCCTAGGCAGGAGGTTGGACTAGAAGACCTCCAAGGTCCCTTCCAACTCTGCTATTGTATTATATTGTATTGATTGCTATAGCCCACCAACCCTAAGGTCTCCAGATGAAACCAGCCTGCAATCTTGGCTGAGCAGTCCAGAGCTGAATAGCAAAGCTGTCCCTCAGCAGGTGGAGAAGGGGGGGGGCGGGCAATTCGTAACTGAAAGCAAAGAGCAGCCTCGAAACCAGATCAAGCCAGCTGAGACACCACCACCCACCAGTTTGCAAAAGAAAAAGCTCCCAGCCAGCAACACTAGAGCAGTGGTGGAAAAGAAAGTAGTTGGCAGTCTCACCACAGAAGCTACCAACCATGTGTACTTCGGGTGAATTGTAAACATTTGGTCTCAGAGGCACTCTGCTACAGTGGATCTGATACAATACAATACAATAGCAGAGTTGGAAGGGACCTTGGAGGTCTTCTAGTCCAATCCCCTGCCTAGGCAGGAAATCCTATACCGTTTCAGACAAATGGCTATCCAACATCTTCTTAAAGACTTCCAATGTTGGGGCATTCACAACTTCTGGAGGCAACTTCTGTTCCACTGATTAATTGTTCTAACTGTCAGGCAATTTCTCCTCAATTCTAAGTTGCTTCTCTCCTTGATTAGCTTCCACTCTGTTTATTATTATAATAAAATGGGTCGTAAGTTCATGGCAAAAACTAATCAAGAGGAAAGACATCTAATGAAATGCATGCTATCCAATAAATTGCAAAAAAAGGAGACATCACTTTTCATTTTTTCACAACCCCTCTCAACTTGTCATCCCCCAAATCAGAATTCCAATTTTCCCACATCCAGCTGGCCCGAGATATTTTGTTCCTTGTGTTGAACAAGATTGCCTCACATATCCTGTCATTCCACCTTCAGAAGCTGGTTGGACTAAGAAATGATTTTTTCCCCAACACTAAGCATTGTGAACTACAAATAATCCTCGACTTATCACCACAATTAAGCTCAAAATTTATGTTGCTAAGCGAGACAGTTCAGTGAATTTTGACCCATATTATGACTTTTCTTGCCACTTCAGTTGTTAAATTAGGAACACGGTTGTTAAGTGAACCTGGCTTCCCCATTGACTTTGCTCACCAGAAGGTCGCAAAAGATGATCCCATGAGCCTGGAAAAGTGGGACACTGCAACTGCCAAGCATCTAAATTTTGATCACATGATCATGTGGGGTGGGTTTCAGGGGTGGGTTTCAACCGGTTCGCGGCGGTACCCGCGAACCGGTTGGTCGGCGAACCCGGAAGTAAGTAACTTCCGGGAACGGCGAAGGGCCCACCCACCCGCCCGCGCTCCTTACCCGGTTTTGACTAGTTCTGCACTTCCACGCATGCGCAGGACGCATACAGCGCCTGTGCGATCCTCCAGGAGCAGCTGGAGCATCGCACAGATGCTAGTACGCATGCGTGCACTGCGTGCGTGCACGAGGACGCCGCCGGCCCCGTTCCAACCGAACCAGTTGGAACGGGGCGAGAAACCCACCCCTGCCATGTGGATATTGCAATGGTTGCAAGTATGAAAATGGACATAAATCCCTTTTTTCAGTGACGTTGTAATTTCAAACTGTTGTAAGTCGAGGACTATCTGTTTATTGTCACAGATTCAGGATTGGTACAGACTCCAGAGTGGTTGTATACACATTAATTCCAGCTAAGAAAGACTTTTATTACAAACATTTATCACGAAAGATTACCTGTCATTTTTTATTTAGAACCGTTTAATTTATCCCGTGCCTTAATCTTCTATTTTGCTTATGCATCTCTATTCTTCTGTCCTTCCTCTAACCTTTTCTAAGTTCTAACTATCTGACTCTTGATCTTGATTTCCTATTTATCGCCGGGTTCCTTTCACTTTCTCTCTGATATTTTGTCTTATCTTAACTCAGTTGCATGAAACCCCAGTAACTTCTCTTTGTACTCATATTAACAGGCTCACCCTGCAGCAAGGACAGACTGTCCGTGAACTTCTGCGAGAGGGTGCGAGATATTGGCAGATGCTCTGCGCCTTCAGTGAGGATTCAATGCTGCCAAACGTGCAAAAGATCTTTGGCTGCCAGCACAATGGAGCGTGAGAATTAATCAAATCCGAATCGTCACCCAAATAAAAACTGAACTTGCTAAGATGGACTTTGGAAATAAAGAAAAGTCTTCTACAATTTCCAGCATGATCTATGGACCTATAATTTAAACCTTCCCAGAGGCAAGGCAGCCTTTTCAAACATTTGGACTCATTATTTTTGTATGTTCTATATATTATCCTTTTTTCTTTTCTGTACCTGTTGGCAGTTCCTTTAATTTCATTTTCCTTCTCTGGGTCGTTCCCGTCTCGATCTTTCTGGCCCAGTTTAAATAAGGTTTCCTTGCTTTAATGAATCAGTTTTTATGTTGATTCCGCAAGAAAGCTCTATTGAAAATAGAAAAAGATTTTGATATATCCAGGTATGGGTCTTATTCTACATTGAAGCAGCCATCTAGATCAGGAGTCAGCAATCTGCAGCTCTGGAGCCACTTGTGGCTCTTTCATCTCTCTGCTGCGGCTCCCTGTCGCTAAAATGTGTCACAACCGCCAATGTGCGACATCCATCAGCACACAATTTATTGAGCTTTTTGACCCTCAATAGGCCAACCATGGATAAATCCAAGAAAAGAAAAGTTTCAGAAGAAAACAGTACCTTTAATTCAAATACATATGCTGGTTTTGGGGGCACTCAGGAAATAGTCAGGCACGGGAAGGGTTTTGTGGCTCCCAGTGTTTTCTTTTCTGTGGGAAACGGGTCCAAAATGTTTAAGGTTGCCAACCCCTGGTCTAGTTCAGAGGCTTATTAATGTACAAGTTAGCATTGTCATCCACTGACTTAAATATGCCCTTTTCAAAAATGGCCATTTTTGAAGCTACAGTTGTAGAACCTGAGGCTCTTCAGATATTTTTTCTGAATTCAGCCAGCATGGCTTACACCAGGCATGTCAAACTCGATTTCATTGATGGCCATATCAAGGTTGTGGTGGACCTGGGGGAGGCGTGGCCAGAGTGGGCATGGCCAGCTCAACATCACTTGTGTTGGGGGTGAGTGACACTGCTTTTGACACTGCCAGTGAAAATGGGTTCCTGACTTTCGTTTTCAGCTGCAACGGCCTCTGCCAGCAAAAACAGAGCTTGGGAAGGCTGTCCGTTTCACTGGCAGAAGCACTGCAGACTGGTCCTTCGCTATTTCCAGAGCAGCAGCGCGGGCCAGATCTAAGCACCCCGCGGGCCAGATCCGGCCCCCGAACCTTGAGTTTGGGACCCCTGGCTTATACTAAAAAAAATTGATGGGAGGTTTTTCCAGACAACGCTTTCCCTTCCTAGGATTGCAATTTTCTTCTGAAATTCTATCTGTGAAGAATTGTAAAAGTTGCCGTGTTTGTGTATAGCAGATTTATACCTCTGACTGAATTAATCAATTTTGTTTTTCAATATGGGTGCTATTATACCATGGTGCTAAAACCTATATGGCATCTAAAACATTCTTTTTACGGCTGGGTTCAAAGAAGATACTAAGCCAACGCCAAGTAAATAATATCCATTGCAATGGATGAATTCAACCATCACCATTTATAATCCTGGAGTTTTGAGCTTAGCATGTCAACCTAGCTAATTGTGGAATAGTGGGGGAAAAATGGTTAAATAAATCATAGCTTAAGGTAGTTGGTGAAACCAGTGTTGCAAATATGTGTACATTTTTTGTATAAATGAACGGATGATGTAATCTTGAAATTATGTTTTATCAGGATGTTGCTGTGCAATGCTGGCTGTATTGCTTTTTCAGAAATATTACTTGATATATTTTGCTAAAAAGGCTTTAATTTGTACGCTACAGAAAGCCATGCAGCCCCTTATAATGCTTCAAGAATCTGCTTCTTTGATGCTGCCAAGGGTTTAATTGGATTTCTACATGAAAGGCTGGATGGTGAATGGCATTGGTTCGATGCACATGAACAAATGCTTTAAAGGTCAACAGGTAAAGTCTTTCTCTTCACAGAAAATGAGCGGCATCTAGCCAGCCACAGATGAGAGCAACGGGCTCATCTTCAACAGAGACACTTGGTGGCCAAAGCTATCAAACATAGAGGCCTAAAGATGCCCTTGAAAATGGTCATAATCAATTTCATAGCATTACAGAGTTGGAAGGAATCATCTTCCAATTCAAATCTCTGCAATATTGAAACTAACTGTCCGGTCTTTTCTTAAAATAACCAGATAGTTTGTTCCACCATTGTACATTTTTATTATACAGGTAGTCCTTGACTTAACAGCAGTTTGTTTAGTGACCGTTCAAATTTACAATGGCGTTGAAAAATATAGCTTATGACGGTTTTTCACAGTTATGACCATTGAAGCATCCCCATGGTCACGTAATCAAAATTCAGATGCTTGGCAAAAGGTTCATATTGATGATGTTTGCTATGTCCTGGCTGTCATGGGATCACCTTTTGCAATCTTCTGACAAGCAAAGTCAATGGACAAGCCAGATTCACTTAACAACTGGGTTACTAAGTTAACATCTGCAGTGATTCACTTAATAACTGTGGCAAGAAAGGCGGTAAAATGGGAATAAACTTACTTAACAAATCTCACTTAACAACAGAGATTTTGGGGCTCAATTGTCATCATAAGTCAAAGACTGCATGTATTTAAATTAAATCTAGGGAGTTGCAGGTTAATACTTTTTGTTCTTTGTCCTAGTTTCTGTAGGCGTAGAAAAAAATTATGATCATCTTTCCTATAGCTGAACCTGAACACATCTATTATGGCTCCCCTTATTTATTTATTTTCAAAATAGGGCATCCAAAGTTCCTTAGTTGTTGTTGTTAGTTGCAAAGTTGTGTCCGACCCATCATGACCCCATGGACAACGTTCAACGTTCCTCCAGGCCTTCCTGTCCTCTACCTTTGAGAGCCGAGGTGGCGCAGTGGTTGGAGTGCTGTACTGCAGCTATTTCAGCTGACTGTTATCTGCAGTTCGGCTGTTCAAATCTCACCGGCTCAGGGTTGACTCAGCCTTCCATCCTTCCGAGGTGAGTAAAATGAGGACCCAGACTGTGGGGGCAATATGCTGACTCTGTAAACCGCTTAGAGAGGGCTGAAAGCACTACGAAGCGATATATAAGTCTAACTGCTATTGCTATTGCTATTGCTACCATCCCCTGGAGTCCATTTAAGCTCACGCCTGCTGCTTCAGTGAATCCATCCAGCCACCTCATTCTCTGTTGTCCTTTCTTCTTTTGCCCTCCATCGTTCCCAGCATTAGGCTCTTCTCCTGTGATTCCTTCCTTCTCATTAGTGGGGCAAAGTATTTGAGTTTCCTCTTCAGGATCTGGCCTTCTAAAGAGCAGTCAGGGTTGATCTCCTCTAGGACTGACCGGTTTGATCGCCTTGCAGTCCAAGAGACTCGCAGGAGTCTTCTGCAGCATCATAGTCCAAAGGCCTCAATTCTTTGGCGCTGAGCCTTTCTTATGGTCCAATCTTCACAGCCATACATTGCAACTGGGAAAACCATTGCCTTGACTTGACGCATTTTTGTTGGCAGGGTGATGCCTCTTCTTTTTAGTATTCTGTCTAGATTTGCTTTAGCTCCTTTAGCCCTGTATTTTTCAAACTTGGCAATCTTAAGATGTGTGGACTTCAATTCCCAGAATTCCCCAACTAGCCATGTTGGCTGAGGAATTCTGGGGATTGAAATCCACACATCTTAAAATTGCCAAGGTTAAGAACCATTGTTTTAGCCTGTCCTTAGAGGCCATGTTCTTAAGTCCCATTGCAATCCTCCGAACTTTCCCTACCTGTCAATAGCCTTTTGGAAAAGGAGCGTTCGGAATCAACACAGAATTCCAGGTCAGTAGAGGGGACTAATGATGTCCCACATTTCAATTCTTCCAATTCTGCCAAGAAATGTATTTGCCCTTCTACCAGTCTCTTACTACTGAGTCATGTTCAGCTTGTGGTCAAGCATTCAAAACAATTCATCTGCCACTATGGAAGAAAACACCAAGTAAGATTTGTTGGATTGGACTGGTATCTGATTTCCCACATTCTTCATTGAGATAGGTATTAGGCTCTTCTCCTGTGAGTTCTTCCTTCTCATTAGGGGGCCAAAGTATTTGAGTTTCCTCTTCAGGATCTGGAGTATAAGATCCTCAACCATCAACAGCCTAATCAAGGAACCACCAAGACCACTCCCACCAACACTGATAGGGTAAACGATTGGTATATAATAATGAGAGTAAACCTCATTCCCATCTAGCATTGATGGTTTTGCCTAATTGGATAATGAAATGTCTGCAAGAAAACAACCGAGCTCAGAGAGCACCAAGGACCCCACAGTCCAACCCCCTGCAAATGTTCTGTTCTATCACAACCCACAAGAGGGTCACAGGAAAACATGTATGTATAAAAGCTAAAAGGCTAATAGACCTAACACTGAAAATACTAGTCACAAAAAAACACACAACTCAGAAATACACCAAAACCTAAGTGGACAAACATAAATTAAGTAACTCAACAGACCATGGCTGGAATTAATACATCCTCTTTCCTTTTTTGAGCTCTTCCTGCTTCTCCCCAATTTTGGGGGAGAGGAGTATGGCCACTAGGAGGGGGAAAAACCAATTTGATGATGCATAATAAATCCCTCGGACTGCAAGGCGATCAAACCGGTCAGTACTACAGGAGATCAACCTTGATTGCTCTAGAAGGCCAGATCCTGAAGAGGAAACTCAAATACTTTGGTCCCCTAATGAGAAGGAAGGACTCACAGGAGAAGAGCCTAATGCTGGGAACGATGGAGGGCAAATGAAGAACAGGACGACAGAGAATGAGGTGGCTGGATGGAGTCACTGAAGCAGCAGGCGTGAGCTTAAATGGACTCCAGAGGATGGTAGAGGACAGGAAGGCCTGGAGGAATGTTGTCCATGGGGTTGTGATGGGTTGGACATGACTTCGCAACTAACAACAAATCAACCATGGTTTTTACTTCACAAGACTTATATCGCTTCAACCATAACTGGATGGTGCTATCAAGATACTCCAGTTATCAGTTTCCAGATAATTTTTTTCCCCTCCGCAAGTCCACTTTTTCGCCTTATTTGCAGGCATTGCCCTGCCATCTGTTGGCCAGAAAGAACAGCGAAACCTGGAAGACAATCCAAGTAGATTCATACTAGTGATTGATTTCAAGGTGTAGTTAAATAAGCAGCATTTATTCATAGGCTGTTTTTTCAGTCCTGCTAAAAATATGTCAGTATCCAAAAGTCTCCCATGATAATATAGTGGAAATGGCCTTTTAGAAATATATTGATTTTCTTGAATCGGGAAAGAATGTCAAGTGATCTGGCTTTACCTCATTTTCTACCAATAAAACTGCAAAAATATTCCCTTTGGAGATCTTTCTTTCCAGAAGAAAACAAAAGACTTTCGATTATAAGAGAACCATTATAACCGGCTTCTTAGAATCTCAGTGCTGCTTCTGCCCAGGTAAATTGCATTAAAAGAAATGCAATTGAAAAATGGCTAAGACTTCTACCAGAAAATCCCATATATTCTTAGGATTTTGTTGAAAAGCAATGACAGTTCAATTTGCAGCCGAAAGTATAGAAAATGGGTTCACAAAATCAATTGTGTTTACTGCTTTGGGGTATGGGGGGGACTTGCATTAAATATATAATAAGGAAACAGAGGTTTTTTTGTATATAGATAACCCTGTTGTAGTTACTCAAGCAAAGCTTTAATATATGTAATTGTCATTTGCTACTTAGAATGCGGTTTCCCCAGCTCATAAAATAGAATGGCATTTTTCTCCTGCTTAATTTATGAAGTGTTTACATTTGCAAAGGTTTACATAGGGGGCAGATACAGTGTATTACAAGTATTTTATATGGTCATGCTGGAACATTAATTGTGATGTGTACATGATTTCCTATCTATGTCCAAGGGAAATAAAACAAAACTGCATTCAGCTTTGGTCGCCACAATGTAGAAAAGATGTGGAGACTCTAGAAAGAGTACAGAGAAGAGCAACAAAGGTGATTAGGGAACTGGAGACTAAAACATATGAAGAACGGTTGCAGGAACTGGGTATGTCTAGTCTGATGAAAAGAAGGACTAGGGGAGACATGATAGCAGTGTTCCAATATCTCAGGGGTTGCCACAAAGAAGAGGGAGTCAAACTATTCTCCAAGGCACCTGAGGGCAGAACAAGAAGCAATGGGTGGAAACTGATCAAGGAGAGAAGCAATTGTAGAACTGAGGAGAAATTTCCTGACAGTTAGAACAATTAATCAGTAGAACAGCTTGCCTCCAGAAGTTGTGAATGCCCCAACACTGGAAATCTTTAAGAAAATGTTGGATAGCCATTTGTCTGAAATGGTATAGGGCTTCCTGCCTAGGCAGGGGGTTGGACTAGAAGACCTCCAAAGTCCCTTCTAACTCTGCTATTGTATTGTATTGTATTGTAAATGTGGTCTCTATTTTTTACCTGTTATCTAGCCAGGGTTAAGACTCCCTCCCTCTTTTTCTATCTTCCAGCCTTTTTCTTCAAAACTTTAAAGATACAAGCAAGTCAGGGATCATTCTTATAATTTTCATCCTAATACAGACTATTTTTCCCTTTCTTGAACACAGAAATAGCAATAGCACTTAGACTTATATACCACTTCACGGAGCTTTACAGCTCTCTCTAAGCGGTTTTACAGTCAGCCTATTGCCCCCAACAATCTGGGTCCTCATTTTACCCACCTCAGAAGGACAGAAGGCTGATTCAACATCAAGAAACTATTTTCTATGTATCTGTAAGAAGATTCAGTGAAATTTCTTGTCTTCTGACGGCATGGAGAAAGCTGAAGGGAGAGTTATGAGTCACTATGAAATCACCAAATGATACATCATGCCTGAATAAGCAGTGATATCTGGGGGTGGTGATCTTGGCTCTCTTAATTAAACGTTTGTTCCAGATTTCAGCATTTACATTGTACTAGGGTCTCACACTCTGTAGATGCAGGAGAAATAGTTAATGATTGCTGCGTAAGAGTAGACATCATTTATTCAACTATAAGCAGGATGCGATCCTATTTTAAATCTCAGAAATGTATGTCATCTAACCATTTACAACAGAACTGACCTGACACAGGAAAATATTGGGACAGTTTGATGTTCTACATTAGACGATATTGTAAATCAGTGTTTGTCAAACTTGGGGACTTTAAAATGTGTGGATTTCAACTCCAAGAATTTCCCAGCCTCCTTAAAGCTGCCAAGTTTGGCAAACTGTTGTAAATGAAACAGAAGAAGAATGAACAGGAATTGCAAACCAACAAAGAATACACGGGCACAATATCTTTGTCGAAAATCAGAAGGCATTTTTAGCCAAATTTATTCTGTGAAGAAAAACACTGAAGAGATTTGATCTGAATCCCCGATTAGCCTTTTCTCTGGATCTTAGATACATCATTTCAGACGCTTTTATCCAGTTGCTAATCAAAATAATCTCCCTCATCATACAAAGACTTTCAATTTCATCCCTATTTGAATTTTGAACCTATAAATGTGTTTTTGACTTATTTCAAAGACAGGATAGTGCAAAACTTTTATCCCTCAAAACGAACATAGGAGAGAACGAGAAAGCTAGCTCTAATTGGAGGTAAAGAAGGAAAAGATTTGGTTAAAATTCTTCTTCAGCATTTTTGCTGTGGCTGTGCTTCAGCTGCAGCAGCCTTTCTACTGTTTCGGGCACAGTACGTTCACCATGAATCTTGTTGTCTCTCGTACGGATATTCACAGTCCCACAGGCCTTCTCTTTCTCACCAACAACTAAAAGGCAGATAGAGAGGAAGAAAGTGAAGAAAAAAAAGTTAACATCAGAAAAGGCGATGCAATGCATTACTATAAAATACTGAAAAGTGATGGTGCCTTCATTATTATGGGCAGAAAACGATCATTGTCATGACTATCATAATGGTATGGAAAAATTATAGGGTTTCCATCTATACCAGGGGTGTCGAGCTGGATTTCATTGAGGGCCGTGTCAGGGTTGTGTTTTACCTCAGGGGTGTGTGTGTGTTTGTGTGGCCATGGTGGCGTGGCCAGCTTGACATCAGTCATGTTGAAGGGACCTGTGGTGGCCTGAGGGCTCTTCTAGTGAAAATAGGTTCCTGAGCTCAGTTTTCGGCCACAACGGCCTCTTGAAGCCCTCTGACAGTGAAAACAAAGCTCAGGGGGGAATGGGGAGCCACACGCATCCCCTTTTCACTGTCAGATGGCTTCAGGAGGCCATCGTGGCCTAAAATGGCGCATGGGAGGGGTGCTCATGGCCTCCTGAGCTCCTTTTTCGTTGACACGAGGCACTGCGGGCCCGTCCTTCACTGTTTCCAGGGCAGCCCCGCTGGCAGACCCTACATCATTTCTGAAGGAGGGTGTGTGTGAGTGGGTTTATGTAATAATTGTGTTTGATGTTGTCATTTTGGCATGAAAACAGCATGACATTTTGTTAGTTCTTTCAAAAAAAATATTTTTAAAAAATATTGCTCAGGAGAAGGCTGCAGACACAAGCATGCAAGGCACACAGCCTGCTCCGTAAGCTCTAATACAGAATCCCAGAATGTATGGAAAAGATGAGAAATAAGTCTCTGTTCTTAAGGGTCTTTTATGTTTTTATGGGGAAAGTTGAGATTATGGGATAGATATAGATATTGCTGGCCCATATAGTCATAATTAAAAGTGTTATGAATTTTAAAAAAAAAATTTTTTTTATTTGACATTTTCCAAACGTTAAAATTCCAATTACACTTTTACAGCTTTCTGTTATCGGTATTTTTTTTTCCTGATTTCGGGTTTTCCATTTTCCATTCTATTATTTTATACATATTCTTCTGTTTACTTTCCCATTTTTACAATATACATCTATATACGATATTTCCATCTCTACTGCTTTCTAAATATGTGCCATCTCTTTTCATTGTGTTTGTTATGTGTTCCTTAGGCATTAATTTTTACATCTCTTTTCAAGCCTTTAGTTCTTGCATTAGAATGGTGTTTCTCAACCGTGGCAACTTTAAGACAGGTGAACTCCAACTCAACAAATAAGTTAACTTTTACGGAGTTTATTATACATATTCATTTTTAATGATTTTCAACTGTATATTTTATTTTATTTTAGCTTTAAAATTATTGTTTGCAGTTCACCCTGCTTATGTTGGTCTACAACAAAAATAAAGACTTGATTGATGCAACTTGACAGGTGAATTCTAGGAGCTGAAGTCCACCTGCCTTAAAATCGCCAGTTGAGAAACACTAGAATGGGGGGGGGGGGGAAGAGCAGAGTTCTCAGCATTTTCTGTCAATCTGAGAAGCCAGCAGAGAAGGTACATTGCTACAATTGAAGACCTAGTGCAATTTAATAGCTATACAGGCCTGGAAGCTTAGATTCGTTCCAAAAAGTGGCACTCATTAAAAGGAGAATTCGTGCAATTTAATAACGGTGCTTTCGAGAAGGGGGAGGATCCAGGGTTGCGATGTCACAACATGCGGTCTCGATACTCAGAGACTGCATTGATATTTTTGTCACTGGACGGTCCATTGAGACCTAAACCGTCCTAGAGACGGTGATCAGGAAGACGAAGACTTGCTGGTCTCAAGGACATTGCAAAGTCCCTGATCGACCCAAGGGAAGTGCTTCAAGCCAGCGGTAAACAGGCAGCCCCCAGACGCTCCGGAAGGAAGTGAAAAGAGAAAGTGAGTCCATCTGGTGAGGTATTTTTTCTATTTTGCAAAAGACTGCCCAAATAAATTTTTCTTTAAAGCCAAATTAGATCCTTAAGCAAAATAATTGAGTGGCGAAATAAACCCTAATTGGATTGCTGTGGAAAGCTTTTTTTTCTTTGTAACTATTCTTTGTGGATTGAAGTGCTCGCAATGTTTCTCATTTCTCCTCTTAAAGTGAATGGATTGATTTTTTTTCTTCTGCTTTTTGTTGCTTTATTTTTTGACCTGGATTAAAACCTTCCTTCTTATTTTAACAATTCTTCCTATTACTTGTTATTAAATTTCACTAAAAGAAATCTAAAGAACTTTGTTTCCTATAAGCCAGAGATAAATATTAGAAAGTGAAAAGTAGCACACTGCCACTCGGAGGTCAGAGGCTGGGTTTTTTAAAACCCCAGTATCTCTTCTCTTTCCTTCTTTGACTTTACTGACTTTGTAGCTGAAGGATTTGCAACTTGTTTACAGAAACTAATAAAGAGCCAAGGGCATGGATTGTTTTCACAGTCTTTGTCTTTGAGAACTATTTTGGCAGGGGAAAGAAAGGGGGAGGGGAAACAGAACCCTTCTCCTTTGAAGAGCATAAAAGAATGTGTTCAAGTCAATCTAAAATAAAAAAATAAAAGAGGCCTGGAAGGCTAGAGTGGCAGTGGCTATTAGTTGTTTTTCTTTCTTTCTTCTGTTTTGGAAACATGGATCAATATTCAGATGAGGAAAACTTAAAATTCCAAAATATCTTGGCTGGAATTCAAAATCGATTGGAAGGATATGGGAGAATTGAGAAGAAGTTGGAAAGACTAGTCTTCCTCACAGCAAAAGATGATGGGGTTGGAGCTCCAAAAATTAAAGGGGAGAATGAAGATATAGAAGATAAAGATAACACAATAGATGAATTTATTAATGGAGCAAATGTGGGTGAAAGTGGAAAGAAGGGAATATGGAAAAGGGAATTCGACGAATTGGAGCTCTACCAATTCCAGGACACAGAAGAAAAAAAAATAGTAATGCTGATGGACTTAAGAAGATAATTTTTTTCAGAAGCAAGATTGACAACCAAAGACAAGCTAATTTTAGCAGCAGCTGGTGGGCAACGAGAACCTGAGAGATCCTTCAAGCAACAAAGTGCAGAGAGAAGTCTATAAAAACCTTATAAAGGAGATTAAAAAAGACTGACACCACAATTGGCAAGAGAGATAAGATCATATAAAATTGACTTGGGGGAAAACACCTATAAATTTTATTAACAAATTTTTATTTAGATCTTGTTATAAAGGTGTAAGGGTTTTTTTTGGGAGTGGGGAGGGTCTGATGAGAGGAGATGGAACATAAATAGTGAATGATTTTTAGCCAATTATAATAACATCAAGGAAATGTCAATGGACATTGTTTAACAATATATACATGCTATGGTATTGGCAAAAGTAACTTGGGTATAAATTCTAAACAGTGAGTTTGGGGGGGGCAGTGGGGGAAAGGTTTAGAAACTTATTAATTGACTTTTCCTGAGACGATGTCATAAAGGTGTAATGTTATTGGAGGATTTTTTTTTGAAATAGCTAATGAATGCCATTATGTGGTTGTGTCTAAATATGAATGATTTGAGGTAAAAGCACCTTCAAATAATTGTAGTCAAATGAGAATAGTGGTACATTGATAGTAAGATATACAAAGATTTTTGATTTAAAGTGTATAATCTAATATGAACTATAAGTAATGACTGTGGAAGAAATGCATGAAAGTTATCTGTAACCAATCGACATGCTTTCTACAAGATGTAATGAAGGATGATTCTTTTTTGGGGGGTTTTGTTCAAATAAAATAAAAAAACTTAAAAAAAATAACTGCTTTCCTTGCATGTCTGAATGCTGCTGGCAAAAAAAAAGCAACTTCATATATTAACAAGCAGGCAAACCGCTAATTAGCTTCTGAATGCTACTTTAAAGTGGATATTGCTCAAATGGAGCTAGGCACACATACTGCACGGAGACACTTTTACCTAAAATAAAATTGTACTGGGCAAGCTGAGCGTTTCTGATCTTCTTATTCAGAGTGCAGCCAGAGTCCACGTCAACATCCACCATTAAGCCAGCCTCATGGAACTGTTGCTTCACCTTTGGGAGAACCAAATCAGCAATGTTTTAGTGCATAAAACAGACATCTGGAGGGAAAGGTATTTGGGGGCTTTGCAATTCTCCAAATCAAAATCATGTTGCTCCAACATGACATTGGAATAGTCAGAGAGTCTGTAATCAAATTAACATATGGAAGTTAAGCCCTGCAGTATTTATATAGGAAGTATTCGGAGAACATGTTTTTCAAAGGTATTCAATAGAGGCAGACATGAAAACAAATTGTGACTGATCTAGATACGTTACTCAAGAACATAGCAAGAAAGTCACTGGAATCATTATATACATCCACAAACACGCATATGACTGTACAGTCATAAACAAAACAGTTCCCCCCCCCCCCCAAATGCCATCACTCTGCGAAACAACTAATTCTCAAAGCACTGTCTTATGCCCTAGGATGGTGGTGGCAAACCTATGGCAGGTGTGCCCGAAGTGGAACGCAGAGCCATCTCTCTGGGCACGCGAGCCATGGCCCATTGATCTTCCAGGTTCTGGCGCGCCAGCCAGCTAGTCTTCACACGTGCCTCACACCCGGGCAGCTGCTCTTCCGGTTTCTGGCACGCATGTGCACCAGTGGTGGGTTTCAATTTATTTTACTACCAGTTTGCTCTTGTGCACTTGTGTGCGACTCTTCCGCACAGAATTGTCTGGGTGGGTGGGTGGGTGGGTGGAGCCTCTTGCCACTGCCACTACCAGTTCGCCCGATGTGGGGTGAACCAGCAGAAACCCACCTCTGATGCATGCATGAAGACCGCATGGGGGCTTCTGGTTTCCTTACGCACGTTTGCCAACACTGCCCTAAGGTATCAAACCTTGTAGTAGGGCTGTATTACTATAATCCTTCTTGTCTTTCCTATTATCTATTCCTTATGACTATCCCTTGTTGTTTCTATTTTATGATTTATGTAGATTGTTTTTATTTAGTATCTTATGACTATCACTGAGTGTTGTAGAGCCGAGGTGGCGCAGTGGGTAGAGTGCAGTACTGCAGGCCACTTCAGCTGACTGCTAGTTCAGCAGTTCAAATCTCACCGGCTCAGGGTTGACTCAGCCTTCCATCCTTCCGAGGTGGGTAAAATGAGGACCCAGATTGTGGGGGCGATATGCTGACTCTGTAAACCGCTTAGAGAGGGCTGAAAGCCCTATGAAGCGGTATATAAGTCTAACTGCTATTGCTATTGTATCTTCTGATTTATGATGATCATATTATGATCATGATTTATTATTTGTTACTTTATGTATACTGAGAGATTATGCACCAGAGACAATAAAGACAAATTATGACAGATATAATAATTCCATTATTATGCACCAAGGACAAATTCCTTGTGTGTCCAATCATACTTGGCCAATAAAGAACTCTATTCTATTCTATTCTCTTCTCTTCTATTCTATTCCATCCAAAACCACAAGCAGAACAGCCTTTAATCACACTTAAATAGACAAATCTCCCCAGATATTCCTCTGTATTGAATAGCTAGCAACCCACTTCTCAGTTCCCCTTTGACAGATGTTCACTTTCAAAATAGATGTGTAAATAAGGAGTTGAAATATTGGTCAAACTGTGAGCTACATACAAAGAGTTCCTTTGCAATTTGAGTGGTTTGCACCTGTTCTTGTGTGGGTTTCGTTTACCTGGCTGTTCCGACAGGCCTGGGGCTAAAGAGTTTTTGCCCCCCTTCTCGAATGGTATGGTTGTTGTGTGTTTTTTAAATTTTTGTATTGTTATGTCTCGTCTTTTTTTATTCTCTTGTCTGTACCCCCTTCCCTGATTGAATTGTGAGCCGCCCTGAGTCCCCTTCGGGGAAAAGGGCGGCATACAAATGTAATCAATCAATCAATCAATCAACATGGCCTATAAGGACTTCTGGATTTTAGTCTCTGACAACACAGAATCCATCTATGTTGCTCTCAAAAAGCAATGCTTCTTTTGCCAAGGAATTTGCCATTCTCTTTTTGGATATGTTCACACCTGTAGGCGTTCCTAAGTTGATTTTGCATCTAGGACAAAATAAAAGTTATAACTTACCTTCTGTGCATATTCATCACACGTTGGTCCAATTGGTATTACCATCACTTGTTGAGGAGATAACCAGAGTGGCCTTGGACAAAGGAGAAGCAACAGAAGTCACTGCTATATGCTTAGAGACAACAGCAATTCCGGCTAACTTTGGGAGGATCTAGCAACAATGACCTTCTGCACTGCTATTAATTGTAAGTATTTCTTAGGAAGCGCACACAGAATGGGCTTCAAAACTGTGCATTTCTTACAGTATCAGAAAAAAAAAAAGGATTATTCTTCATAGTTCAGAATAGGTCAGATCCTGATTCCATATCGTAGTTCTACCAACTAATTGAGATTGAACAAACTTTCTAGTTCAAAATGTAACATGGCTTCTTATATGGCTTTAATAAGATGTTGTAAGCTACTTTTTTTCAGCACTGTTGTAACTTTGAATGGGTGGAAACGGGAAAGATGCCTCCTGCAGCACCCTGCTGGCCATGCGTGCCCCCTCCCCCCCGGGCCCCATTTTCACCAGCAAAGTGGGGCAGGAGGCTGTCCAGGCCGAAAATGGGGTGCAGGGAGCACGTGAGGCCCAATAAGCCCCATTTTCGTCGGCAGGGTGCTTAGGAGGCCATCCAGGCCAAAAACGGGGCGGGGCCAGTCCTTTGCTATTTCCAGGCCCACCCCCGTGAGTCAGATCTAAGCACCTCACGGGCCTTGAGCTTGACACCCCTGATTTATTGCAATGTCTAAACTCAAGTCCCCTTATTTAGGGTTGATGTGGGGAAAATAGCAAGCAGGGATATTATATACACCACCTTGAACTGTATGGAGTATGATATGATAGTAATTATAACTTGACAGTTACAATTTCATATTTTTATGTACAGGTAGTCCTAGACTTATGAGTACAAGGAAGCCCAAAATTTGTTGATAAGCAAGACAGTTGTGCCCCATTTTATACCTTTTTTGCCACAGTTGTTAAGTGAATCACTGCAGTTGTTAAGTACATTATGCAGTCGTTAAGTGAATCTGGGTTTCCCCTATTGATTTTGCTTGTTGGAAGCCAGTTGCAAAGGTTACACATGATTATCACATGACCTCAGGACAATGCAACTGTCATAAATGCATCCACTTGTCAATCACCCAAATTTTGATCCCTTGCCCATGAGAATGTTGAAATGATAAGAAAACTGGTCATGAGTTCCATTTTTTTTCAGTGCTGTTGTAACTTTGAATGCTCACTCAATGAATGGTTGTAAGTTGAGGACTATCTGTATAAAATAACAATACAATACCATTTGCCTCCGTAGTTTTCAGTCAGGATAGCAATCATCCTCTCCACCGATCCCAAAATGGCACGATGTATAATCACCGGTCTCCTTTTGTCATTACCATCATGGCTAGAAGATAAAATCAGTATACCATATTTTTCAGAGTATAAGACGCTCCAAAGTATAAGACCCACCTAGTTTTTGGGGAGGAAAACAAGGGGGGGGGGGGAAATCTGCTTCTGCCTCCCAGCAATTTGTCTCCTTGCAACAAATAGCAAACAGTACAGACAATATACACTGTTATGTTTCAGACTATACTTGTACAGATGCTGTTAAAATTAACGTGCTTTCTGGAAGTATAGTTATTCTCTGCTATTTAAAAGGAGATACAATAGCACTGGGCCTCTTCAGATCAAGCATTTATTTTAAAAAGCTTCTTCATTTTGTTGAGTTGTCTAGAACAATAACAAAGCAGTCTTTAAAAAATAAGTCTAATAATTTGAACCTTCTCTAGGAATTTATAGTTATTGACTTACCTCCTTGCAGGAAACAGCAAACAGCCTGATTAGCACAAGAAAAAAAAATCTGCTTCTACCTCCCAGCAATTTGCCTCTTGGAGCAAACAGAAAGATCCACTACTGCAATGCGCTCTACATTGGGCAGCCCTTGAAGAGCATTCGGAGACTTCAGCTCGTCCAGAATGCAGCCGCGCGAGCGATTGTGGGTGCACCTGGGTACAACCACATTACACCTATCCTCCGCGAGCTGCACTGGTTACAGGTTGGTCTCCGGATACGCTTCAAGGTGCTAGTCGTCATTTATAAAGCCCTTCATGGTATTGGACCTGGGTATTTGAGAGACCGCCTGTTGCCAATTACCTCCCAAAGACCCATTAGATCACACAGATTAGGCCTCCTCCGGGTTCCATCTACTAGCTAATGTCATCTGGCCACTACCCGGGGGAGGGCCTTCTCTGTGGTGGCTCCGGCCCTTTGGAACGAGCTCCCCGCAGAGATTCAGACCCTCACCTCTCTTGAGGCCTTCCGAAAAGCCGTTAAAACCTGGCTGTGTCGGCAGGCCTAGGGTCGATGAGTTCCCTTCCCCTCTCGAATTGTGTGGCTATTGGTTGTTTTACATGCCCTGTATTTTTTGTTGTAGTTTTTGTGTTTCCCTTCCCCTCCTTGGGTTTGTGCGCCGCCCTGAGTCCTGCTGGGAATAGGGTGGCATATAAATAAAATGAACCTCAAACCTCGAGTTTGGGCACACCTCCCGATCATCAGCTGTTTCAGGTTGCAGGGATTGCTATAGCCTATTGCAGCCTCTGCAAGCCTCCTTTTCCTCATTTGCTGTATGGAGGTAAATTGCTGGGAAGCAGAGGCGAAAGGGTGGGGGGCGATGGGTGGGGGGTGGGGCTACATACAGTGTATAAGATACACCCAAATTTCCACCCTCTTTTAAGGGGGAAAAAGGTGCGTCTCATACTCCGAAAAATACAGTAATTCTCAAAACCCAGTTAACTAGATGAGAATTATAAAATGCAGAATAAAACCATGGGATGTATTTACCTCATGTATGTCAGGTTAAATCTCAGAGGGAGCTGGAAATCCAACTGGATGGTGGCACATTGATGGTACCTCCCAATGGCATCTTTGATCTGGATATCAATCTTTTGGGGGTGAAAAGTTAGAGGATGAGACAAACAAACATGGACAGAATTCTTACAAACATAGAAGAACCGAAGAAGCTTCTTGGTTGAGAAGCGAAACATCTTCACAGAAAAACAAAATAAGTTCAATTGTTTCTTCAAAAACCATCTCTGGTCATGACCTAATTTTTGAAATGGAAACGAAAAAAAAATGGTGTGGAAGGAGAAATCGACTGCAGAAAAAAAATGGGAATTTTTTGGTCAGAACCCAATTTGGTCGTGGTCAGAAGCGTTCGTGACCAGAGGTTCTACTATACCATCTACTGATGGTATGGCATTTGCCAGGGTTTTAGCCCACACCAAGATCTGCAAGCTTCAGCGATAGCTGAAAATTGATTTGTTCACTCAAGCTTTTAATTCTAAACGAATCTGCTATTATTCCTTGTGGCCTTGATTTTTAATATCACTTAGTTCCACATTTTAAAATCCTATTTTGTACCCAATTTGGAATTCGCGTCATAATGAAAAGCATCCTCACATTGTCTAACGCAGTGTTTCCCAACCTTGGCAAACTTGAAGAGATCCGGACTTCAACTCCCAGAATTCCCCAGCCAGCAAATGCTGGCTGGGGAATTCTGGGAGTTGAAGTCCGAACATCTTTCAATGGCCAAGGTTGGGAAACACTGGTCTAACGGTCCGCTGAGGAAAAACATACCTTAGTGTCAAAAGGAAGAACTAACCAGCAAGTTCTTCACTCAGGGACCAACTTCAAGATTATTCTCCTGCTTCCATTAAATCTTGATTACCGTATTTTTCAGACTATAAGAGGCACCTCCCCCCCCCCAAAAAAAGAGGATGAAAATCTGGGTGCGTCTTATACACTGAATTTTTGGCCTCCCAAAACCCTGCCCCCTTTGCAAAAATGGCCATGCATAGCCTTTAGGAGGCTTCCAGAGTGCTCCTGGGGAGGGCAAAAATGAATGAAAAATGAGCTGGTTTTTTGCTCTGTTTCCCCCCCCCCCCAGGAGCACTCTATAAGCCTCCTAAAGGCTGTGCATGCCCTTTTTTTTGACAGAAACCAGACCTGTTTTTGCAAAAAATGGGCCATTTTTGGGAGGTCTGCAGAGTGCAAAATCTTTTTTTTAAATTTGCGTCTTCAAAATCTTGGTGCGTCTTATACTTTGGAAAATACGGTAACTCCTTTATTTAACAACATGGTGGCTATATCTGCCTTATTTTATTTTATTTCACAATCATTATAATCAGCAGCTTCTTCCCAAAGAGAGCAAAATGTTTCCTAAGATATTTCATTAGGATTCTTTTTTACTATCTTGCTTTACAAATTGCGCAAAGAATTGTCTTTGTCTCTGAATTACACAGAAATGGATGTGTTCCTCTCATTTTCATCTTGCAAAGTGTCAGTGAAACGCTATCAATCAGATCTAGCATTTTTGTTTTAAGCACTGCACTTGTCAGGCCTCCAAAACAAACAATGAAATGTGTTGATACTTCAAAGCTGAGTTCTTCATTGTTTCCTATTGACAGAATCTTGCCAAATGAAAGACTATCTGCAGCTACCATATACCCTGAGAACAAATAAAGAGAGGCAGTCTTCACCCTATTTCTCTCGTATAAAATATCACCACATTGTATTGCACATACAAATCTGTTACATGCAATTCTTCTGTATACAATTCTGTTTAGCTCATAGTCCAGTCCAGTATTTCTCAACCTTGGACACTTGAAGATGTGTGGACTTCAACTCCCAGAATTCCCCAGTCACTGTGGCTGGCTGAGGAATTCTGGGAGTTGAAATCTACATATTTTCAAGTTGCCAAGGCCGAGAAACACTGGTCTACTCCATTCCTCAGATCAACTCCCCTGATAAGCTTTATTTATTCAACAGGCAAAGAGGAAGGCTAAGAATAAGTGAGCATGTCTCATACATACACCAACCTGTCCCTATTTTATGGTACAGGACTACCATGTTTCCCCAAAAATAAGACAGGGTCTTATTTTCTTTTCACCCCCTGAAATAAGCGCTTGGCCTCATTTTTGGGGAGATCTTATTATTTTTGAGGGGCAGGAGACGGCGAGTGTGGTCACCTCATGGCTGCTGCTGTGTTGCAATATTTTCAGGGGAGGGCTTATTTTAGCACATGCGCTCAAAAGCCCGATTGGTCTTATTATCTGGGGAGGTCTTATTTTCAGGGAAACAGGGTAAGTAGAGAACTTTTCTCACCCTCCTGCCTGAATATTCTGCTAAATAACTTCAGAGCTCTGAAGAGAATTTTGGTATAATGGGAGTCAAGCACAGGTAAGCGAACAGCACCAGTCCATAGCTTCTCTAATGAAATAAATTACAAAAACAACATGGAAAATGAAAGAGTATTTTAAAATGTTGCTCTTAAGGTGATTTACTAACCTTCGGCCCATAGAAAGCTCCATCTCCAGGGTTCAGTTCCCATTTTTCGTTGAACTCATTCAGGCTGTTTTCAAGTTGCTAGTAGAAAATGATATGCCAAATGTTAATGGATTTATTCTAAGCAAAATGACTGATTGTTTCTCTTCTTCACAACACAAACGTTAGAGGAGTGTGTGTGTGTTTGTGTGTATGTGTTTGTATAGCCAAGGCATGTTGTGGCCCGGCAGCATAGCTGGCAGCAAATTCAAACAGTGAGGAGGTTGGGAAGGGCCAGTCCTGGAGTCTGGGGAAGGCTCTGATGAGGGCTCTGTGTTGGAGGCAGAGAGGGAGCCAGAGCCCTATGCCAGTTATCAGCTGCCTTTGGAGTCAGACATCAGTGAGGCAGACGAACAGCTGGAGCCTGTTCCCAGTGTGCACATGCACAGAGTTGTCAGATGAAGGGAACAGCTAAAGAACAGGGGTCGACTTGGAAGTAAGACCACAAGTGGACGATGAATGGCCTCTCCCAGAGAGGAAATAAAAGAGGAGCGAAAGGGGAGTGGAGTTTTCAGGAGACAATTGGTTCGATTAATTGGTTCGTGACTCTCCAAGCCAGATAAGGTCTGTGACTGTAAATCCTCCCTTGAAAGACTTCGCTGGATGTGAATGAGCAGAATTCACAGCAAATTAATAAAAGGTTTTTTTGTTGGGACAAGGAGTTTGCTTCATGCTCTTGGGAAGCCTCGGTCAGAACAAATCAGTGTTAACCCTGGTGATTTCTTTACTTGTTTTACTTTGTTAACTGCCTTGAGTTTCAAGAAGCTGGCAATATATCAGTAAATATGATATTCACCAAGCTAGGCTGAATCACAGTGCTATCCTATTATCTAGAAACTCTCTTCCTTCCAATCTCAGAATCCCTTAAGGTGGACTTAAAATATGCTGAGCATCAGTTAGTTATAGACTCAACATGTATTTTTAGACTAAATTTACTTTTAAGTGTGTTCCACTAAAGCTATTTTCCCTGGCAATGGATTCTGCCCTCTGAATTTACTAGGTAGCAGAACCATTGAAATCTATAGTAGCCCAAAGTTCATGGCAGCCTACGGCAAAGATCAGAAGGAATCACCTTCGTGCTACAGTTCACAAAATTATATGCCTTTTAATAAAAGTTGTCAGTTCAAAAAGTTGTGCCAAACTTGTTCAGTTCACATTGCCAATCCCTTTTGGCCTCCTACATTTTGTCCCCCTCAATTAGGGGTGAGCTGCTACGGGTTCGCCTGGGCTCGGTAGAACCCACAGCTAACGTTATGGCCGGTTCGGAGAACCTCCAAATCCTACCCTTGGCTGGCCCCGCCCACCTTGCAATCCCACCCTGTCCCACCCTTCACAGGAGTCTCCATGCAGCCCATTTTGGATGCGAGATACATGCAGGGCCTGCGTGGAGGCTTGGGGAAAATGAAGCTCCCAGAAGGCCAGAAACGGGCCCATTTCCTGCCTCTGGAGGGCATTTGGAGCCCAGGGGAGGAAGTTTTCACCCTCCTAGAGACTCAAAGAAAGCCTCCGGAAACTGCCCCCCCCCCGCCATGCTGCAGGAGGCCGACTAGGCCACACCCATCATGGCCACACCCACCCAGCAACCAGGCAGAGAACCCGTTGCTCAAATTTTTGAAGCCCACCCACCCCTGCCCTCAATCCTCATGCTAACAGCTGTCCTGCTGTCTCTAATCTATATAGAACTTGTGCATCTAAGGTTATAAAAAAAAATCCACATAAAGAATGTGTTCTTTTTTTTAATCCCCTCTAAGAAAAGGTATTTGAGGACACCAGGGACTGCAGGCTCAGTACAATTTAACCCCCAAACTACTAATTGGAAATTATGTATTTGGACAGAGCTTACTTAAGACTGATTTACATTGGCCCACTTCCTACATTATTATAGGAAATAAATGAACAAACCGCTATATTTAGGACACAAATACCTTTTCAGCTTCATTCCACACTTCAATATCTCCAAGGAACTTTTCCGGACGGGTAGAGAGGTGAAGTTTGAAGGAAAAACCAAAGACTTCATACACGGTGCGCAAGAATTCCAGGCAACTTTTGATCTCCCCTTCAATCTGTTCATAAAATGAAAAGACTCAATGCGATCAATATCCATTCGTTTTGGTAACACTATTTTCCTTAAATTACCCTAGATCAGGGCTGCCAAACGCAATTTCATTGAGGGACACATCAGGGTTGTGTTTGACCTCGGGGGGGTGGGGGCGTGACCAGGGGGCATGGCCAGCTCGACATCACTTGTGTCAGGGACGCCTGTGGTGGCCTAAGTGCTCTGTCAGTGAAAACGGAGCTCGGGAGGGTTCGGGAGGGCCTGTGGCCCTCGAGCCTTGAGTTTGACACCCCTGCCCTAGATCATTTCCCACCTGCTCCATGGCGCAAAATATGTGAGCGTCATCTTGCTGGAACCTCCTCACTCGGGTGAGACCGGTCAGCGTCCCAGACAGTTCGTTACGGTGCAGAACTCCAAAGTCAGCCAGGCGCAGAGGCAGCTCCCTCCAAGACCTTGGCCGATGATCAAACATAAGACTAAAGAAAGTAAGACAAATAGTTGACATCTGACTGCGGTGACATTGCTGAGAACAACCATATGAAGAATCAAAAGCAGTCTTGAAAAGCAGATCCTTTTCTACAAATCTGCCAAGTTCCCCCAACCAGAAGTCCTGCAGGCAGGTTAAGGACTACAGTTTTCGGATTTCCAGTTCAGTAGAGGACAAGTTATCATTCCTTTTAGCTATTACGTTTGGCCCAAAGACCATGCTTGCTTTTGAAGTGGTACTCTAACGACCATTCTCCAATGCTCAAGGTGGCGCAGTGGTTAAATGCAGCACTGCAGGCTACTGCTAGATCAGCAGGTCAGCGGTTCAAATCTCACCTGCTCAGGGTTGACTCAGCCTTCCATCCTTCCGAGGTGGGTAAAATGAGGACCCAGATTGTTGGGGGCAATATGCTGACTCTCTGTAAACCGCTTAGAGAGGCCTGAAAGGCCTATGAAGCGGTATATAAGTCTACTGCTATTGCTATTGCTACTGCTATTCTCTAAAAACACAGGTAGGGTAGGACAAAGCCCACATTTAATGAATTGGAACTGCCTTTAATTAATTAAATACAATGAATACGGTTATCCTTGTGGTTTTGATCCTCTCTCCTGTTTCATTAAACAGTTCAATGTTTGGCAATCCTCCCTTGAAAGACTTTGCTGGATGTGAATGAGCAGAATTCACAGTAAATTAATAAAGGTTTTTTTTGTCGGGACCAGGAGTTTGATTTCTGCTTTTGGGAAGCCTAGATCAGAACAACTAGCAGTTTATCAACATGTTAGCTTTATCTTTCCCATCTAAACTGCACTGTGTTTGTGGCAATCTATACACAGATTTATAAACACAAAACTGGGATCGTCCCCTGTGTTGACAGTTCTGTGTTTTCCAAGGTATCAGACAGAAGAGAAGCAGCCAGCCAAGCACAACACCAGAAGGGGAGATACAGTACATGTTTACCTAAACAGACAGGTGTCAGTTACTAAATTGATCGCAGCCACAGCAACGAATCATTGCAATGTGGGCTTTGGTGACAAATATTTGCAAATATGTTCCAAGAGTAAGGTATTAAATTCTAGATCAATACAATACAATAGCAGAGTTGGAAGGGACCTTGGAGATCTTCTAGTCCAACCCCGCCTAGGCAGGAAACCCTATACCGTTTCAGACAAATGGCTATCCAACATCTTCTTAAAGATTTCCAGTGTTGGGGCATTCACAACTTCTGGAGGCAAGTTGTCCCACTGATTAATTGTTCTAACTGTCAGGAAATGCCTCCTCAGTTCTAAGTTGCTTCTCTCCTTGATTAGTTTCCACCCATTGCTTCTTGTTCTGCCCTCAGGTGCCTTGGAGAATAGTTTGACTCCCTCTTCTTTGTGGCAACCCCTGAGATATTGGAACACTGCTATCCTGTCTCCCCTAGTTCTTCTTTTAATTAAACTAGACATACCCAGTTCCTGCAACCGTTCTTCATATGTTTTAGCCTCCAGGCCCCTAAAGATCTTTGTTGCTCTTCTCTGCACTCTTTCTAGAGTCTCCACATCTTTTTTATATTGTGGCAACCAAAATTGAATGCAGTATTCCAAGGGTGGCCTTACCAAGGCATTATAAAGTGGTATTAAGACTTCACATGATCTTGATTCTATCCCTCTGTTTATGCAGCCTAGAACTGTGTTGGCTTTTTTGGCTGCTGCTGCACACGGCTGACTCATATTTAAATGGTTGTCCACTAGGACTCCATTACAGCATAGTTGGCTGGGGAACTCTGGGATTTGAAGTCCACAAGCCTTAAAGTTGCCAAGTTTGGGTTTCCTCTGTTCTAGACCAAAGTAGAATAGGAAGGGGGAAAAAAGAGCAATTGATCTAAAAGTTGGCACAAATCGAATACCAATGTCCAGGGCAGTTCATGGGCTTCAGAGCGAAGACCTCTTTTTCCACTTCAAACGAAAACATGTTGTCACTGTAATGCTGCCAATGGCCAGAGGTCACCCAAAGCTTGCTGTTGTAAACGTTTGGGGAGACAACTTCTTGGAAGCCTCGTTTTCGATACTCGCTCTGTGAAAAAAAAAAAAAAGAGAGTCAGAGCCACACTGAGCAGAGAGAATCCTACGCAGGCATTCCTACGATTGCAACGAGCCCATTTGCCTTGCTAAGTCAGACAACTGTTAAGCGGGTTTTGCCCCATTTTGTGACCTTTCTTGCCACGCTCCTTAAGTGAATCGCTGAAGTTCAGTCAGTAACACGGCTGTTAATTGGAAATGGCTTCCCCATTTGTCTATGCTGGTCAGAAGGCCGCAAAAGTTGATCACATGATCCTGGGACACTCCATCCGCCATAAATATGAGCCGGTTGCTAAGCATCCGAATTTGTGACCATGAGGATATTGCAATGGACGCATGTGTGAAAAACGGTCAAAAGTCACTTTCTTCTGTGCTGTTGTAACTTCAGGTGCGCCGAGGTGGCGCAGTGGTTAGAGTGCAGTACTGCAGCCACTTCAGCTGATTGCTAAGCTGCAGTTCGGCGGTTCAAATCTCACCGGCTCAAGGTTGACTCAGCCTTCCATCCTCCCGAGGTGCGTAAAATGAGGACCCAGACTGTGGGGGCAATATGCTGACTCTGTAAACCGCTTAGAGAGGGCTGAAAGCCCTATGAAGCAGTATATAAGTCTAACTGCTATTGCTATTCAGTCAGTCACTGAACAAATGGGTTGTAAGTCAAGGACTATCCATGCTTAGTTAAGCAATTTTCTCCTAACCACTGCGGATACCTTTTTCGTTACAATCAATAATCCATTATCATTAACATACAAAACAATTGTGTATCCTTTTATTATGACCAATGAGCCATAATCAGAAATAAAACAGTTAAATACAGGTAGTCCTCGACCATAACGGAGCCCCAATTTTCTGCTGTTAAGTGAGACATTTGTTAAGTGTTCTGCTGCAGCAAAACTTCTAGAGAAAGAAGAATTGAAGGAAGGAATGCTGCTGATACCACAGAGATGAATTGCCGTGACTTACCCTGATATATTCTATCAGTGTATTATAGACATAAGCGCCTTTCGGAAGGAAGAAACAGCTGCCAGGACTGAGTTCATGGAAGAAAAAGAGTTCTTGATCCTTTGGGATAAATAAATAAAAAACAATAAGTTTTCCTATTTATTTCCATATTTGCACTGTTGTTGGAGAATATTCAGATAAACAATTCCTTTCTAAGATCATTTTTATTGCTTAGTTGATAATCAAAGACTCTGGGTGTCCCACAAACTGCTAAAACCAAGTGCATTGTGAATAATAAAATGTAATTAAGAAACAAGTCCAACCACTAAAAATCCCTTAAGCCAGAAATAAAGCTGGCAGCATCCCCAACACTAACATGCTACGCCCTAAAGCCAAGCCTTGCAACCTGGCTGGAAGGGATATAGAGAATCTGCTTCATGCATGATTTCCTAAAAATCAAACTGTCTCCCTTTCTCCACAAGCTTCCCCCAAAAAGGAACGCTTGGAGACCAGGTAGAAGTTACTCAACAACGCAGCTAGGTTGAGAGATGACTTCTTCAAATGGAGGTGGCTTCCTTCAAAGCTGCAGTCACAGGCTCCTTCCTTAAAAAAACCAATCTCACTTTTGACCTTCCTCCCTGGTTGTTTGAAGCAAAGGAGCAAAGATCCGTCCCATATTACTAAAACACTCCGTCTTAAGCTTAAAAGAATCTCAGATGGCTTTGCAAGATGTCACATTAAGGGAGCCTGATACCCAGATTTTCAAATACACATGGCTTTCCATGTTGGCTTTTTTGGCAGCTGCTGACATGAGCGGCTGACTCATATTTGAATGGTTGTCCACTAGGACTCCAAGATCCCTCTCACAGTTACCACTATTGAGCAATGTACCATCTATACTGTACCTGTGCATTTTGTTTTTCTTGCCTAAATGTAGAACCTTACTCTTTTCACCATTGAATTTAATTTTATTAGACAAAGTTCTGCATCTTTGACTTGAGGATGGCAAGGATATTGAATATAAACTTGAATATAAACTATTATTTTATGTAGCAAAGAAGAATGAGAAACTGTTTTTTAAAAAAGCATATGCATTCTTTGAGCAGAAATTCTTCTTACCCGTCCAATTTTCCTGTGATCCCGGTTCTTTGCCTCTTCTTGGAACTTTTCCCACTCTTTCAGCATCTTAGCATCTGGGAAGGAGATGCCATAAACCCTTTGCAAGGTTTCCATATCAGACTTTCCTTCCCAATAGGTAGAAGAATTCTGGAGTTATAGAAAAGATTCGGTAACAAATAGTGTTATCATAGAACAATTTTAAGTAATTACAGATTTTATAGGGAAGTACTGCTATATATTCAGTCTATAATTAAACATATGCATTTCCTAAGCTTCAGAAATAATTTAGGATATCTTATTAAGTGCAAACCTCTTACATAATGTTTGGATGAAACATGAAGACAGGTAAACTATTGTACAACAATAAAAAACAGCTACCAATAAAATATTTCTCAAACTCATCTGTGGGATGAGTTTGAGAAATATTTTAAAATAAAGTACTTTTTTTTACAGTTGCAATAAGCAAAAAAAAAACGACAAAGGGGCTCAATTTATTCCCATAGAAGACCGGCTGATTTCAATGAAAGCAAAGTATTCCCAGTGTTTAAAAAGTTAAATTGCTCTTCTTCATTTCAGTAAAAGAGGCAGATCTTCTAAAAATATTTTTTGCACTGCAGTTATTTCAAACTAAACACCAATGATTCTACTAAGTCTAAATCTAATCAATGCATCTTTCTATAGAAGTTTTGAGAGGAGGATGGAAAGGAGGAGGAGAGAGGGTAGGAAGGGAAAGAGGAAGAGCGGGAGTAGGAGAAAGGTACAGGAAGAAGGAAGGGAAAGGAGAGGAGGAAGGAAGAAAGTAGAGAAGGGAGGGAGGGAGAAAAGAAAGGGAAAATAAGGTGGTGTTACAACAGGAAGAAGGGATGGTAAATAAAGCAACCCAAACAGTATATTATAACCTATTAAATGAAATAATAAATGTATAAGAATGATAAATGTTAAAACACCTGTAACCAAATGACATGCTGTATGTGATGATGGCTTTTTTTTTGTCTCTCTGTGTGTGTGTTGTTGTTTTTTATTTATTTTAACTTTTTTATTTTATTATTGGGTGTATATGTGGTTTATGTAATAAAAATAAAAAAATTTAAAGTAAAAAAGAAGAAGTTTTGACTGGATTTTAAAAACTCAACTAGATAAATTGCCCTGAAGCTCGTCAGGAGAATCTAGCCACATATACTATAATTACAGGATGAAATTTAATTTCTTACCTTATGTATTTTTAAGGCTTTTATTTTCCCAGTATGTCTGACGTGAGGTCCTCTACAAAGATCAATCAAAGGACCACACCTAAAAGGTAATGATATGATTCAGTTTCTTGAAATTGTGTCATAAACACTGACTTCTTATTTTTATTAAAAGGGAAATGAATGTGCAGCAATCAGCCTCTAATAATATCAAGACTGACATTCTTATAAAATAGTAAAGGTTCCCCTCCCACATATGTGCTAGTCGTTCCTGACACTAGGGGGCGATGATCATCTCCGTTTCAAAGCCAAAGAGCCAGTGTTGTCCAAAGACGTCTCTGTGTTCATGTGGCCAGCATGACTAAAAACCGAAGGTGCATGGAACACAGTTACCTTCCCACCAAAGGTGGTCCCTATTTTTCTACTTGCATTTTTTATGTGCTTTCGAACAGCTAGGTTGGCAGAAACTGGGACAAGCAATGGGAGCTCTCTCCGTTATGCGGTACTAGGGATTTGAACTGTCAAACTGCCAGTTTTTCTAATCGACAAGCTCAGTGTCTTAGCCACTGAGCTACCTTGTCACTTAAAATAAAACAGTAAATTGCTGCAAATCATGGTTTTCTTTGAAACTGTGCCTTCCTGCCCAGAAAACAGAGAAAGGTAAATGGTCAGAGAATATCTTGAGGGATTGCAGCCATGTTTCTCAACCATAACAGCTTTAAGAAGTTGAAGTGGACTTCAAACTCCAGAATTCCCATGTTTGGCTGGGGAATTCTGGGAGTTGAAGTCCACACATCTTAAAGTTACCATGATTGCAAAACACTGGATTAAGATATGTAGCGGAGATAAATTGTTCCAATTGGCTATATTCTATATAGTGTTGTTATGATTGGGTAGACACTCCATGGTAGGTATTTGGTGAAAGGGCCTATAATATACTTTCCAAATTACAAGTGGGATAATTTTGTTTAAAACTGGGAACGCTATAGTTAGTAATAGAAAATCCAAACTAGGTAGGTATTTTGCCTTTTGTTTTACCTGTATACAGTAGTAGTTGGAGTGGTGACTTTTTCATTTAAGATCCGACACTTGAATTTATTGTACTGTTTGAAAAGAAAATGTAAAAAATATACGGAATGAATGTTAATTTCTAGTGCCTGTAATTTGATATTGAAACAAACATTTAATATTTTTTTATTTTTAATTTTTAAAACAAACACAACACATAAAATCTTCCTTCTTTACATACTGTAGAAAGTGTATCAGTTGGTTACAAAAGGCTTTCGTGCATCTCTTCCACAGACATCAAGCATAATTCATATTAACTCAAGTATTTTAACTCAGATATTTATACATGTTACCATCATCATACCTCCATTTTCATTTGACTATAATTGTTTAAACGTCCTTCATCATAAAATATACCAAGATTTAATACATAATCACATACTGGCGTTTCATTTACTATTTCTAAAATCCTCCAATAACACTAAATCCTTATAGCCTATTCTAGCTAAACATCCATAATATTTAGTAACAAAATTTTCTAATCCTCCTTTCCAAATCACTGTTTACAATTTACATCCGGTTTCCTTATGTTGTACCCATACATACCGTATTTTCACGACCAAAAGCCGCACCGGATTATAAGCCGCAGTATCAATTAACGTTAATTTTTCAAACTTTTTCCACATATAAAGCGCACCGGGTTATAAGCCGCACGTTTCCCGACGCTTCTGGACATCTGTTGCAGTCGCGAGGAGCGGTACGAAGGTTCTTGGCGCTCCAGGAAGCCCCGAAAGCAGCTGGGAGAGGCGCACGGCTTGGTTTCTCCTCCCTGGACGTCGCAGCAGCAGCCCCAAGCGCACCGATCTCTGTGTTTTTCGCATCGGGGCATGCTCTTGCAGCACACCCCGATGCGAAAAACACTGAGATCGGTGAGTTTGGGGCTGCTGCTGCGACATCCAGGGAGGAGAAACCAAACCGCGCGCCTCTCCCAGCTGCTTTCGGGGCTTCCTGGAGCGCCAAGAACCTTCGTGCCGCTCCTCGCGACTGCAACAGATGTCCAGAAGCGGCTTTTGGGGCTAATGGGGATTGGATTTCCAGCTCGATAGCCCCTGTCGCTTCTGGACGTCTATTGCAGTTGTGAGGAGCCGAGGAGAGTGTGGAGAAGAGCGCGCGATGGTTCTTGGCGCTCCGGGAAGCGGGAGAGGCGCGCGGTTTGGTTTCTCCTCCCTGGACGTCGCAGCAGCAGCCCCAAGCGCACCGATCTCTGTGTTTTTCGCATCGGGGTGTGCTGCAAGAGCATGCCCCGATGCGAAAAACACAGGGATCGGTGCGCTTGGGGCTGCTGCTGCGACGTCCAGGGAGGAGAAACCAAACCGCGCGCCTCTCCCGCTTCCCGGAGCGCCAAGAACCGTCGCGCGCTCTTCTCCACACTCTCCTCGGCTCCTCACAACTGCAATAGACGTCCAGAAGCGACAGGGGCTATCGAGCTGGAAATCCAATCCCCATTAGCCCCAAAAGCCGCTTCTGGACATCTATTGCAGTCGCGAGGAGCAAAGCAGCTGGGAGATCTTTTTCCACATATAAAGCGCACCGGGTTATAAGCCGCACTGCCGATTTTGGATCAAATTTTAGGATTTTCAGTGCGGCTTATGGTCGTGAAAATACGGTATATACGTTGTTATCATTATCCCTCCTTTATTTGACCATATCCTGTATCATAACATTTCCCCCCCTAATAATCAAGACTTAACTGAATCGAACTTAGTTCTTTTTTTATTAACCTTTATATATAATCCAAAAGGATTTCTAATCTTTCTTTCCTAACAAACATTATTCTATTTACCCATAAAAACGTATCTTTCTATTCTTTGAAAAATAGCCTGATGAAAGCTAGCTCTTCATGCATCTGTGCTTTCCATAAAACTTCCACTATGAATTTAATCATGCATTTCTTCTTGCATTCCCTTTATATTAATGTATTCCAAAGGCTGAGAAACCATTAAGATTCTCACTTAACGTCTCAGAATCCTATGAGACAGCATTACAGGGGTAGTCCTCGACATGCCACTGTAATGAGCCTGTTGATTATGGCCATACATCATAACAATACTAAAGAGGGTTTTTGCTATAGTTTGCTATGGGTATTGGTTTGCCAAAAACTGGAAGTGCTGGTTTTCAGCAAAGCCATCATAAACTGTGGTCACGTGACTACAGGATGTTGCAAACAGCTGAATGTGCAGCCATATTGCAAGTGCCCGAAGTTCAATCATGTGACCTTCCAAGTGGTCCTGACCATCAGAACGTCAAATCTAGGTCACAAGTCCGCCTTTTTGTCTCAACAGTCGCTAAGCCAGCTCCCCAAACACGAGAAACCCTCTGACGTGAATTCAAAAGATTCCTTTACTAGGAATGCCGGCAGCCCCAGCAAAAAGTTTATCTTGCAGGCTAAGAAGTCCATCCAGCTAGAAGATCAATAGTTCCCTGCCTCACCTAATCATCTCCGCCCCCTGCCTTTTAACCCCCAGAGCTAGGGTGGGGCTTTGCTAGCAGCTGTGGCTCTTCCTTCCCCAGGATAGGCCCATGGATTTCCACTGCTCTCCTCTCCTTTCCCTTCTGCGCAGCCGTGCGTCAGGCACTGGACCCAGCTGTTCCTCCTCTTCTTCATCAACCACCTCCAGACCTGGGGGCTGTTGACTTCATCTGAGCGCTGACGGATGGCCCAGGCTCTGCCTCTTTCTCTCTCTCTCTCTGCCAGCTCCATTCCCTCTTCCCCCCTCGGAGCTCCCGGATTATCCTGATGCTGACCCTGACTCCCACGCCTTCTCCTCTGATTCGGCTGCTGGGAGGGGCCGGTGCCTGACAGGCCACAACAGCATCCTGCTATCCAAGTAGTTGCAAATGAGGAGGTTGTAAGCAATAATTGTTGTTGAAATGTGTTGAAATGTTAGTAGATAGCTCGGGTTGGTAGTGAGGCTGTTGGTTTGAGCTCCGCGCTTGGCAATTTGGTTGTGAACGTTTTGTCACCATTCAAGGAGACGTCTGTGCGTTTTGAGTTGTGTCTCAAACTCAAAAAGCACTGATGATGTCCCCTCGAACAGTGACGGAATGTTTGCAACCAAATTGCCAAGCTCGGAACTCAAACTAACAGCCTAATAATTGTTGCCTAATGTTTCCTACTGCAAGTCATTTCACAATTCTGTAAATGAAGGGGATGTAGATACAAAGACATACTGTAGTGTTTGCACAGAGGAGGTTCATTAGAGGGGAGGGTTCATTAAGGGGAATTCTGACCGTATTTCCTGCTTAGATCTCTGCAGCTTTCTTGAAAGAACCAGCCCAGAAATTAAGTTTACACTTAATTTCAAAACATCAAGCCATATTAGATTTGCACAGTGGCGGGATAGCCTAGAGGTGGAGTTCTTACCTCACAATCAGGAGGCTATGAGTTTAATCCAAGGTAGAGGGAGATATTTCTCTCTCTGGGCACAATTATATCTGCTGAACAAAGCTCTGCATTGGCAACAGGAAGGGCATCCAGCCAGTAAACACTCAGTTCCATTTAGTTGACTCCACCCAAGGGATTACGGGGTTGTTAAAAGAGGATGATAATGAAGCCATACTAGGTTTGCAAAGTGAGGATTCTGTATTTGATGGGAAAGGATTTACAATCATGGCAATTGTAAGACGCATGGGTTTCAGCTCTATGGCTGGCTGGGGAATTCTGGGAGTTGAAGTCCATACATCTTAAAGTTGCCAAGGTTGGAAAACCCTGCATTAAAGGAAAGCCTATTTTGCAGACATGACATCCCACATTAAACATAGTGTCTGAGTAACTGAACTAGAAATAATGTAATAGTTTAAACAGAGAAAAGGGATGGATTCAACCAGCCTCTGGTGACACTCAAGGTTACAAAAACCGAGATGCTAAAGATACCAACTGAAACTTGAAAAAGCAGTTGAAATATGTCATATAATTAGAAAAGGTGTTGCAAAAATAACTAAATGCTCCTCTAAAAACTAAAGTTGGCGCGAGAGGATATTTTAGGGTATACCTTAAACATTTCAAGTAAAGTTTCCTTCTTAATTTCCAGTCGCTCAAAAAGTTGTTTCTCTTTCATGATTTTCTTGCACAAGACTTCAATGGCAGGGAAGTCATTGCTAGACACACCCCTGAAATAAACAAAGATGTATCAATATCAGTTGTACTTATTGTTCTCTGACTTATTTTTTTTGCTTCTTAAACAGTCATTACTAAAAGCAAATTGCCAGATCAAGAGGGATTTCCCTGAACTCAAGGGGAAAGTAGAAAGAAATTAAATATTTTTAGTTTGAAAACCTCCACCAACAAAGCAACAGTGTATATTTTATTTTAAACCTTTTACAGGCAGCATCTGATGAAAAACCAGAAACAATAAACTTCGCAGATAAAAGATGTATAGCCATTTAGTAGGAACTGAAACCCTTCTTAAATGCCCCACGCAGAAAAACTGAGCCAAAGTCATCAAAGAGATGCAGAAATAAACCCACAGCAGTTCAAGGAATCCCCTTATAAGGAAGGCACAGAAAATTTCTGAGTTGCTAAGTTTTTGTAAAGATTTGCATAAGTCAGGGGTGTCAAACTCGATTTCATTGAGGGCCGAATCCGGGCGGTAGTTGACCTCGGGGAGGCTGGGCGGGCATGGCTGACTGGATGAGTGTAGCCAACTGGGTGGGTGTGGCTAACTTGATGCCGCTCACTGGGCGTGGCCGACTGGCTGGGTGTGACCAGCTGGATGCCATTCCCCAAACTGCTGGCATGTTTCCTCTTTGCACTGGGTAGACCAGGCCGAAGTGACATGGGCCAGCCCCTTATATTTTCCAGGACAGCCTGTGGACCTTGTGTTTGACACTCCTGGCATAGGGGAGTCTGAAGAACTCACGTTGGAAGCCTATATAGGTAGCCCTTGACTTACAATCATTTACTTAGTGACCACTTGGAGTTACAACAGTGCTGAAAAATTACTTACAACTGCTCCTCTCACTTACTACCAACATGGTGTCCCTGCTGTCATGTGATTGTAATTCGGGAGCTTGGCAACTGTCACACCCATTATCAATAGTTGCAAAGACCTGTAGTCATGTGATCATCACATGGCACATTCTCAGATGGCTTCTAACAAGCAAAGTCAAGGGGGAAACTGGCAGGGAAAGTCACCAGTCTTAGTCATGTGACATCTCAATGAAAAGCCACATTGCTTAACAATATGTTCTATTTAGAGGTGGGCTGCTGCCGGTTTGGACCGGTTCAGGCAAACCAGTAGTTCCGCCCATCGGCTGGGCCCACCCACCTGCCCCGGCTATATCCTGTCCTAAGTTAGGTTTCCGAAAGATGCCCTAATTTAGCAGTTCTCAACCTGTGGGTCGGGACCCCTTTGGGGGTTGAACAACCCTTCCACAGGGGTCACCTAAGACCACCGGAAAACACATATTTTAAAAAAAAATATGGTAAACATAAAATAATTTTATGGCTGGGGGTCAGCACAACATAAGGAATTGTATTAAAGGTTCGCGGCATTAGAAAGATTGAGACCCACTGCCCTAATTAATTCATGAGCCTCGAGCTAAGTTTCAAAAGAAATCAAGTCATTTCTTAGGAACACCATTTAGGCAATACCCTATTGCTATCAGATCTGACCTCATTTTAATTGTGGATGAACTTTGCCCATTTCTTCCCTCCCCTCAGTCTGTGTCATAAATCACATTCTCCAACGAGGTGCACGCCCCACAAGCCTGCTGTAGTAATCTGAGATCCGACTCTAGCCAAAGTTATGTGTGGAATGCGCTCCCCCCCCCTTCCTCACCATGGCAACTTTATAAGTTGACATCCTATATATCTCACTCTCTGATTCACTCGGCCCACACAGACCAGCTGATTTCCACGTCTCGCCCACTCTACTCACTGCGGCTGCCCAAGAAAGTGTGCTGGAAGCTGCGTGCATGAAATTGCCATGTTTTCGAAGCCGCATGCTCACATTTTTGGTTCTGCACTAGGCGAACTGGTTGTTAAATTATGTGAAGCTCACCTCTGATTCTATTTCCTCTTGTAGTCATAAATCAAGGACTGTCATTACATCCTAATCTCATTCGTCCAGGAAAATGGAATTTAACCTTTTTCTCCTCATGTAGACACACAGACATACAAACACACCTACACAAACATATACACACAGAAAGCTTACCCATCTTCAAGGAACATATCATAGTAAAATCCATTCTCTATTGGTGGACCATAACATAAGCAACCACCGTATAATCTTTCCATAGCTTCGCCCATTATGTGAGCACTAGAATGCCAGTACACCTAACAGGGGAGAAAAGACAAAGAGAGCACATTCAGACCTGTATTTGTAGACTCCAATTAATGCTATGCTGCCAAATTTGAGTCTGCCAACATAATTTCCTACCACCCTGAGACATTAATTAATTATTAGACTATAGTATATTTAATGTTAATATTACATACATTTTAAAGTTTTATTGTGTTGCTTGGTTGTGAGCAGCCTAAGATTGCCTCTAGGTGAGATGGAGGTATATAAACTTATTAAATAAATAAACAGTATAAATCAGTGTTTCTCATCTTTGGCAACGTTAAGATGTATAGGCTTCAAGTTCCAGAATTCCTCAGACAGTCTGAGTTGGAGCTTGAAGTCCACATACCTTGAATTTGCCAAAGGTGAGAAGCACTGATATGAACCTTAACACCGAATTAGCACAGTTTATTCTCATTGACAAAAAAACTACAAGAAAACTTGAAAACTCCAGGCCAATCATGCCCACCAAATGATAACCCTTCCTTCTTTAGACTTCAATAACCCCCAAAGTTCTCCTTCCTCTCTATTTGTATTACAAACATTGATATGTTCCTTATTTATTGTACAGTCTGCTTTCAATCAAGTTTGGGGTTTAACTTAATATATTAAAATTAATCTTTGGGGATGACCACACAAGTAGATGGCCATACAGAAGTACACCCTGGAAATTTCTGCATCCAAACACAAACTAGGTGTTGTGGCCCCGCCTGTAGCCAGCGGAGATGGCAGCAGAGTCGGACAGTGAGGAGGTGGGGGAAGAACATGGGCCAGTCCTGGAGGCTGGGGAAGGCTTTGATGAGGGCTCTGTGTCGGAAGCAGAGATGGGGCCAGGGCCATCTGACAGTTCTCAGCTGCCTTCAGAGCTAGACAGCAGTGAGGCAGAGGAACAGCTGGAGCCTGTTCCCAATGTGCGCATGCACAGAGCTGCCAGAAAAAAAAGAACAGTTAAGAAATCAGGGTCGACTTGGGAGTAAAGCCACGGGTGGATGGTGAATTGCCCCTCCCATTGGAAATAAAAGAGGAGCGAAAGGGGAGTGGGCTTTTGCAGGAAACCATTTGTTTGTTCATTTGTTCATTAGTTAGTTCATTTCAGGAGTGTGAAGATCTGTCCGTGAATCTCAGAGATTCTGTGCCAAGTCTCTCCTTGCACAGCACTGGGTTTGGAAGATATTTACATGGCAGATTTCCAAGCTAGATAAGGTCTGTGGTCATAAATTCACCTTTGAAAGACTGTTCACCAGGCCTTTGCTGAATGTGAATGAGAGGAATTCACATTTGTTTAATAAAAAGGGTTTAGTCGGAATCAGGAATCTGCTTCGTGCTTTTTGGGGAAGCCTAGGTCAGAACACTTGGTCTGACTTAGCTTCCAATCCTGGACAGGTTAGCCAGGTGCTCCCACCTGCTCAGGCTGTTCCTTTAATACAACTGAATTGATTACTTACTGCTTGAGCTTCTTCGTCATCAAACTTGAGTAATTCCAAGGTACAGTCTTTCTCCAGAGGACGATCAAGATCCCAAACCATTTTATCCACTCGAGCAATAACCGTGTTGTCAGCTAAACCTTGACTAAAAGTATGAAAAAATAATCATGTTGGTGCATATTAACACAATTTTTCTACTGGTTGTTTATTCTCAATGGCAACAGGGGGGAAAAAATCCCCAAACTCATTTTCATTATTTAAATATTATTTTATAAGGTAGTATACCCTGATATCGACGGGACGCGGTGGCTCAGTGGCTAAGATGCTGAGTTTGTCGATCAGAAAGGTCGGCAGTTTGGCAGTTCGAATCCCTAGCGCTGTGTAACAAAGTGAGCTCCCGTTACTTGTCCCAGCTTCTGCCAACCTAGCAGTTCGAAAGCATGCAAAAATGCAAGTAGAAAAATAGGGACCACTTTGGTGGGAAGGTAAAAGCGTTCCGTGTGCCTTTGGCATTTAGTCATGCTGGCCACATGACTACGAAGACGTCTTCGGACAGCGCTGGCTCTTTGGCTTAAAAACTGAGATGAGCACCGCCAACCAGAGTCAGGAATGACTAACACGTATGTGCGGGGGGAACATTTACCTTTACCCTGATATCAGGGAAATATTTATATGTTATTTTGGTACAAAGGTGTTTCTGGAATGTGCATTGAGACAAATTTTGATAATTTATTCAAACTGATCCTGAATAATAAGTATATTACCATATTTTTTGGAGTAAAAGATGCACCAAGGTTTTGAAGAGGCAAATTAAGAAAAAAAGTTTTTGCACTCTGCAAACCTCCCAAAAACAATCCGTTTTTCATGAAAACAGGCCTGTTTTCCCCCAAAGAATGGCATGAATAGCCTTTAGGAAGCTTGTAGAATGAGGGGGGGTGGGCCCCCCAAAAAAAACCAATTAAAAAACCTTCTGGTTTTTTGTCAAAAAAATGCATGGATAACCTTTAGGAGGCTTATAGAGTGTTCCTGGAGGCTGGGGGAGGGGTGAAATTGAGCAAAAAATGAGATGTTTTTTGCTCATTTCTGCCCTCCCCAGCCCCCAGGAGCACTCTGAAAGCTTCCTAGAAGCTCTGCACGGCCATTTTGGTAAAGGGGGCAGGGTTTCGGGAGGCCAAAAATGCTGTGTTCAGTGTATAAGATGCACCCAGATTTTCAGCCTTTTTTGAGGGAAAAGGGTGCGTCTTATACTCCGAAAAATACGGTATTTGGAATTTATCAGAACACGGTTACTTATCTCATCAGATGTCACAAACCCGCAAGGTGAGAAATGGCAACAAATGGCCTATGAAAACCAGGCAACACTGCCATGAAAAATACTGAGGGAATGCATTGAACAAGAAAACAATAGAAAGCATTTTATAAGGTCCAGGGACATTTAAGAGCGCCAGCACCAGTCCATGACATGCCAGAAACCAGGCCGTGTAAATAGGCGAAAGCGCCATCTGCAGGATGCAGGCAGCATATGAGCCCCCTCTGGGCCATCCAAAAACCTCTCTCCACTGAACCAGTTCCTGGTGCCCAGAAGGTTGGGGGCCACAGTTAGAGAATATAGGAGTGTCCCTTTGGTTCTATTGCTCTGATGAATGGTTTTAAAGGCTACGTTTTAACGATTTCAAAAAATCATATTATTTCCTAAAGTAAAAATAACAACAAATAGCCTTGGAAAAAGTATAATTCAAGAAGTAAATTCTATTGAGGCTCTACACTAGCTATGTGTCTGATTTCAGATTAAATTAGAAAGGACAATAACTAATGATGAAGTATAAAATAAAGTATACAAACAGAAAGCAACATCTGGACTATATATTTGTTGTTTTTTGTCAACACCTAATTCACTGGCTGTTGTCACACTTCTGATCTCTTCCTAACTATAATGTCAGAAATGTCCGCAGGGCATCTGAAAACAACATAGCTAGATTTTTTAAAATTACATAATTGTCTTACTTAAATGTTTTTTTCCTCAAAATACATTTCCTGGGCTGTACAAAGTAGCACTGAATACATAGATCTTGTATTAAAATTGCATCAATGGGTGACATTTAAATTTTTAAAAAAACATTAACACCGGTTTATTCCTGTGTACAATTAAGTAGAGAAGTCATTAAGATGTTCCCTCAATACAGAAAAATTGAGTGCTATAAAGAGTGACTGAGAAGAACATGGTTAGGACGTGATTAAAAATTAAATGCACACATCTATGAACTGTAAATGCAATATGAATTTTCTAAAGGTAAAATATACCTGATCCCACAGGCAATTTGGTATGGTGTAGTCTTCCAGGATTCAGCATCAATTTGTTTGCCATCGGGTAAGGTCACTTTAATGGGCTGGCTGTCTTTAGCAGCTCGCTCTGCCAGAAGAGTATCATGTTCTGCTTTAAGTTTATGATACATTTCCAAACGCTGGTTAATATAGTCAGGCCATGGACTAAGCTGCATGGGATCAAGAAAGGTAAAGAAAAATGAATATTCTGGAGCCTACCTTTATTAAGTACCTTCTGTTTCCTGTATCTTCTTTATTCAGGGCAGTCTAAATAATTTTATGTATCAATAAAGGAGAATATTTGTAGCTTTGGGTTGAAATGAAGGGGTCCCTGGTGCTCTCTTAGCTTGGTTGTTGCCTCGCAGACATTTCGCTACCATACTAGGTAACTTTATCAGTGCATCCAGACAGGGGTGAAATCCAGCAGGTTCTGGAGAACCTGTAGCGGAAATTTTGAGTAGTTCGGAGAACCGCCAAATGCCACCTCTGGCTGGCCCCAGAGTAGGATGGGAATGGAGATTTTGCAGTATCTTTCCCCTGCCACACCCACCAAGCCACACCACGCCCACCAAGCCACACCCACAGAACCAGTAGTAAAAAAAATTGAATTTCACCACTGCATCTAGAGCTTGGGTAATGAAATGTCTGCGGGAAAGCAACCAAGTTCAGAGAGCACCAAGGACCCTTCAATTTTATATAGTCCTCTTCCCCCCAAAAAGGAGAACTTTCAGAAAGTTTGAAGGAAATTCTTGAGGTCTATGATGCTGGTTTACGACCTTAAAATAAGTTGATTTGAGGTTTTCAAAACTTCCAAGGAAAAATAAACCTCAAGAATGATTCCTTGCTCCACCCCAAAGTTCTATAATGACTAATCGTGTCACTGAGGGCAGTGGACACAGAATGCTGAAGGATTCTTAAAAGAGAACTGGAAAAAAATGGTGGGTGCTTAGAACGGAAACGCCCGAAATGAGCAACTTCTCGATAATCATCTCATGCATGAAATGTTTCAAAAGCGTTAAATGCACTAAAAACATTGATTGGTAATATGAATGTTTATTTCTATCCACAACAGCCATTCTTTCAGTGGTGAAAACAACCATCAGTTAGAAATCTTTGCAATACTACAATCACACGTTGACTTAGAATTTGCTGTTTTAACTAAAAAAAAAAATTATTCTGTTTTGATAAGCACAAGTAGCAATTGTTGGGAGAAGTCTTGACTTTTGTGCGCAATATTTCAAAGTTTCCCAAAGATATTCGGTCATCTAATGATGGAAACAAACTCTGGGATTTATTGTTTTGATCCAAGAAGGTTTTATTTATTTATTTAACTCTCTCAAAGAGACTCAGGGCGGCTTGCAAGTAAAAAAAGGGAAAGGGAAGGACATACAAAAACAAGACAACATTAAAAGATCCACAACATTCACAACTTAGGATGGGGCTGGACAAAGTCAACAGCCCCAGGCCTGCCGGAACAGCCAGGTCTTGGTTGCTTTGCAGAAGAGTCGTAAGGGTCCAGATCTCCGCGGGGAGATCATTCCATAGGGCCGGAGCAGCAACAGAGAAGGCCCTTCCCCGGGGAGTCGCCAGCCGACATTGACCCGCAGATGAAATCCAGAGGAGGCCTAATCTGTGCGATCTTATAGGCCTCAGGGAGGTAATCGGTTGTTTTCACATATTAGCTAATAATCCCCCAGAGACGTATATTTAGAAAAAGGATCTGCGTATTTCCTTGCAGTGTCCAGCACATTTCAATTAAGCCACCTTTCAAAGCTATATCCATAGATATATACAATTTTTTTATATATTTTTAAAAATTACATGAATAGACCGGTAGAAAGTAGGGCATCAAGACCTAATTATGTACAGGAAGTCATAATTTAGCATCTGCCTTGTTTGGCAACCATTTGCAGTTACAACAGTGATGAAAAATCACTGTGATCTTTGCGACCAGTTCTTGCATTTGTCACCTTTACAGTTCTGTAAAGCAAAGGAATCCTGAAGTAAGGTCAAAAGTACAGTTTTTTTTGCTTGACAATCAAGTTGCCAGTCCCAACTGTGGTTGCTAAAACCAAGACTACTGTACAGGTATTTTCTCGTAAGGTTCTTAAGATAAGTTTAGGCAGTTACATATGATTGGCGAAGGGGGGAATGAAACGGAAGGAGAAATTAATTACTTGATTGTTTTTTATTGTTTTGAAATGAAGACAAAATCACGGACAGAAATAGTAGGTGTGTAAGTATAATATTTAATGAATTTGGGACATTTGATTTCCTAATAAACATATTCAAGGTCCAAATATTAGTGACTGTGTAATATTTAATACTGAAGCACATAGTGGCTCGGTGGCTAAGATGTTGAGCTTGTCAATCATAAAGATCGGTAGTTCGGCAGTTCAAATCCCTAGTGAGTGAGCTCCCGTTACTTGTCCCAGCTTCTGCCAACCTAGCAGTTCAAAAGCATGTAAAAAACGCAAGTAGAAAAATAGGAACCACCTTTGGTAGGAAGGTAACAGTGTTCTGTGTGCCTTTGCCATTTAGTCATGCCAGCCACATGACCACAGAGATGTCTTTGGACAGCACTGGGTCTTCAGCTTTGAAACAGAGATGCACTGCCCTCTAGAGTCGGAAACGACTAGCACATATGTGCGAGGGAAACTTTACTTTATATTTAATGCATACATTAAATAAAATTGAGACAGACCTCAGAACGACTGCTGTCACCAGTTCCTTCCATGTTTTTCTTCTCTCCAGAAACTTTCTTTTTCTCCTTCCGAACAAGAATCTAAAACAACAAATGAAAGTGATCAAGCCACATAATTCAAAATGTTCTCAAATCAGTACTCTGTCCAAAAACACCAAGAACTTCAAGGATTTTTTGTATTAATGAAATATAGAGCACAAGTGCATTCTAAGTAATATAAAATCTTAGCTATTTTCATTAGCCAGAGATAGCTTTCTTAGTAAATCGAAAGAAAAGATACACATTACAGATATGAATGTGCGGTTCTCACTTTTAAGAAGTCGAAAGAAAGTGTCCAAGTTAATTCTGATCAAATGCATCAGTCAGAAACTCACATAGAAAAACATTTTCTATATTGAAGTAAATCAACGAATCTGACATGCTTAAGGGATTTGAAGGTAAAATTCTGTCTTGATTTTTTTAAATAACTTCATATAAAGATTACTAGAACGATATCTCAACTATCACATTTGAATTTCCCTTGTTCTAACATAAATAAAAGAACATCTAGAGATGGGTCTTGAAATCGTTTGAGTATTTAAGTTGAAAATATTCTGCAATTCAGCTAATGAAAAAAATCAACATAAATAGATGTTGCAACTTTTCTACTGAACATGAATAATCAACTCCAACACAATTAGAAATAAATTATATGACTTATCTGACATGATGGTAGGAAAATGGCTCTATTTTTAGCCACTTCAAACATTTCTACTATTAAAAACTGGAAGTTATATTTGAATGATGTAAGAAACAAAATATAATTCTGACCCTGCTTTACAGATCATATTTATATCCTGGAACAATCACAGCTTGAAAACCACAGTTAACTCTCATTTTGGGATGTCAATGGGACTTAAATGGGGAAGAAGAGGAGGAAGAGGAGAAGGGTGAGAAGGAGAAGAAATCACCTTTTTTCCATTCATGTTTTAAACCATCTGAGCTACTGCAATATATTTAGCCCTGCCTAAAATTGCAATTAAAACACCTCTCAATTTGGTCCAGATGCATTAGCAGCATCTAAAACTTTTGAATTAATATAAATAAAATATTGGAATGATTCTAATCAGAACAAGGAAATAAAATATAGGTTGCATTGAGATACAATCTGATCACCATGGAAATATATGCACAATAAGTGACCACATGATTTCCCCAAAAAGCTCACACACCCATCAGGGAAGAAGAGAAAACGAAAGTAGGAATCAATTCATAGGGAGGAAAATCACAAATAAAATAAAATAAAAAATAGAAGTCCTTTCCCTCGATTTCAATCATTTGAAACGCTGCTTGTCACTTTTAAAACTCTAATAATAATAATAATAATAATAATAATATACATAAGATCCCCAAAAAGCTCACCACCTATCACCCGGGAAGAGAAAACGAAAGTCCTGTGAAAAATTAAATTGAAAGGGAGAAAAACAAAATCATATTTTTTTATTTCAATCCATTTCATTTAGAGACTTAGCTTTCAGTAGGCCAGTCTCTCCCCTCCGGGATCTCCCAACCTGTCCCACCTGCCTGATCCTTGAGCAGCCTTATGGGGGTTGTAATCCAGCGCACTGAGAGGTCAAGAGCAAGGGGGAGACAATGGAAGACGAAGGAGTGAAGCGGTCCTAGGAAAAGTCCGCTTTACCCCATCGGCGTGGACGCCTTTTGGAGAACCCAAACGAGGCCGACCGTGGGTAGCCCCGAGAGGAGCCGGGGAAGCGAAGCCGGACCCGGGAAAGGACGCTCAGGGGCTGCTCTGCTTACCTGCTGCTCGGCTGCTTCCATCCTTCCGTCTACAGGATGAGCCTGTCCACAGGACCTCTTGTCAAGCGCGCCCGGGAAGCAGCAAGGAAGCGCCGTCTGCTTGGCTGATGCAACGCGGTGCGCCGGATTGCGCGAAGCTCTCCGCCCCTCGGCGCCCGAGAGGGACGGCCTTGCCTGGGCGGAGTTTTGGGAGGTGCAAGGCCGGCGCCGGGTGGATGGGGCCGGTCTCAGTAGCCGGAGATGCCCCGCCTTCCAAGAAGCGCCCTCCAGATGGGTAGGAGTGGCGTTCCCAGGATCCGCGAGCGCGCAGGCAGCGCTTTTCTTCTGGGTTGCGCTTCTCGCTGCTCTGGCGGGCGCCGGGTTGGCGCTCGTCCGTGCTGAAGATTGAGGAACAGCCAACGCGCCGATTGCAGAGAGCGAAAAATGCAATTTCGACCGAAGAAGGAGGAGGGAGCACGTACAGGTGGTCCTCAACTTACGATCACAATCAGTGGTGTATTAACCATTAAGCGGACTAAGCACGTGCTGAGGGCACCAGGCCCAGGGGGGGCACCACAAAGTTGAGAAAGAAAAAAACCCAATGAAGAGCTGTACAGTATTAGGAAAGAGAGGCCCACCAAGATTTGTCAGTGCTTTAGGGCAGTGTTTCTCAACCTTGGCAACTTGAAGATGTCCGGACTTCAACTCCCAGAATTCCCCAGCCAATGCTGGCTGGGGAATTCTGGGAGTTGAAGTCCGGACATCTTCAAGTTGCCAAGGTTGAGAAACACTGCTTTAGGGCACCAGTGAGCCTTAATCCCCCCTGATCACAGCTGAGCCCAAAAGTTATGTTGCTAAGTGAGAATTTTTTTAAATTTCTTAAAAAGGACGTTTTAGATGTTAGGACTTGTCTCGCCACGTTAAGTGAATCACTGCAGTTGTTTACTCAATAACCCAGTTGTTAAGTGAATCTGGCTTCCCCATTGACTTTGCTTGTCAGACGATCTCAAAAGGGGATCACTTGGGATACTGCCAACTGTCATAAATGTGAGTCAGTTGTCAAGCATCCAAATGTAAATCACATGACCATGAACACTGGCCAGCTGCTCTCTTTCGGATCTGATGCTTCGGCCAGTTTCAGTACTCCGTCCCAAAAAAGGTTAACTATCACTGCCCTACACCTTTTCAGGCAAATTGTTGTCCAATCGCTTCTTAAAAACCTCCAGTGTTGGAGCATTTGCAACATCTGGAGGCAAGTCGTTCCACTGGTTTATTGTTCTCACTGTTGAAAGAAATGTCCTTCTGGGTTTGGCTCCAAGTGGGGAAAAAGACACTGGAGACATGGAGGCTGCTTGGAAAGTTGGTTTTAACGGTGGACAGGACCACATGGCTTGAGTCCTGAACAGAAAAGGTGATCACATGCTTCAATGTTGGTGGAGAAAAGAGAAGGGCGGACTGAGATGCTGAGTCCCTGGTTTTATGCCCTCTCTGGCTTTTGATCTTGAGCTTGCATTCTGATTGGTTGTCAGACTCCCATGGGGCCATGCAGGGGCGACTCTCTAGGCTGCATTTTGAATCCAGGTTTGGTTGAGTTCTCAGATGCCATGTGGCAAGTTGGGTAAAGGGCCAATATTATCATGCCTTAATCCCATCCCCCTGGAGCTGAAGGGGAGAACTCTTTATAGTGTAAAGTGGACTTGCTTGGCCTTCTTAATGGCCCATTGACAAAGTGGGGATGGGCAGGAAGCTATTCTGTCTTTTAGAACATGTTTCTTCCTTTTCACATCCAGAGAAATATTCTGCCTTTTCAATATTTCCTAGGATATTTCATTTTTCTGGGAGAGGGCTGGGTGATAACTTTCTACATCACTCTTAGGAATTATTTTAGTTCTAGGTTGGTTCTCTCCATCTCAACCTGTACACAGAGTGACAACTTCCATTCTTTCACCTATGGGCTTAAAAATGAGATGGAAGACAATATTGTGCTGCTAATGAGTTGCACATAAATTTTACAGCAATTTGATATTGCTGCAATATCCAAGCATGTGATGAGGGACTGATAATAGATCAGATGTTGTTGTCTAACTCATGTAGTGAGTCACATCCAGTACAAGTTGTGAAGTAGACCATATCACAATGCATTTATCAACTGTAACCCTAAAGCATTGTCATTAATCCAATCTAAATTAGATAAATTAAGAAGCAAGAACCAATTCGTTTTTCACTTTAAATACTTTAAATATGGAGTAGGCAGTGTTCATTAGTGTGCAAATAGGTACTTAATATTAGAAATTGCTGTTTCACTCAAAACTGTTTAGTTATGATTGTGGAACAACAAAAATATTATAACCATAAAAGTGATTCTGTAGATTAATCATTATCTAGTACACTCATTTTCAATTAACATCTTCATAATTATTATTTTTCCTGATGTTATCTACATTCCGATTATACTTATGGAAATGTGATTTTACATTTGTTGAATCTAATTATAAAAAAATTGAATGTGTATTTTCTGTTTTGTTTTTTTTCCTTTTCCTTTTCTAATTATTCATTTTTATTATATTTTGCAAAAGTATTTGTCTATGACAGATTAGTAATTAAACAAGAAACTCTAGTCTTTCACTATATATAGTTTGAGAAGTGCTGCTCGAGCCCATTGTTGCTGAATTTCTGTACATATTAATGAGCAACAGTAGAACATAGCACACAGTTGATCAAGAATTTTCTTTTTTTGAGAAAGCAACTTATGTATAATGAAAAAAACACAAGAATCAATTAATTAAATCCTCTCCTAAATTAAATTCTCTTTTTTCCATCCAGGTATGAGTTCTCACACTCATAAATCTTATGGCATTTAGATAGGCAATAATATCTCTGTGTTACAAGAAAAAGTGTTTTTTATTCAGACTCAGAATGGTAATTCATATTTGGACTGAAAAATGTCTCCCTTCCTTCCTTCCTTCCTTCCTTCCTTCCTTCCTTCCTTCCTTCCTTCCTTCCTTCCTTCCTTCCTTCCTTCCTGATTTTAAAGAAAAATTAAACGAAGTAAGTGGATTTTGCAATTCAATATATTGTAAACAAATCTGACAGAGTCAAAATAGTATTTAGCCAGGAGATGGCAGCAAACTTACATGTTTCAGAAAGAATAGCTTTTTTTTTTTAAATGACTAAGGTGGTAACTGAGACTACATTTTCTTTTTCCATTCACAATATATCTAATAAATAGTGACCAGATTTGAATAAATATATCCTTCGTTGGTAGGGTTTTTTAATGCTTTTTGTGAAAAGTTTTGTTTTTTTATTTAGAACTATTTTCCACATATTTAAATACCGATGATTCATTAAAAATGTATTTGAATTTCCCAGAATCCTTGCGATAACAAACCTGATAAGATAACATCAGGAGGTGATTCACTTTCTTATTTATTCTATTTAGTTTATTTATATATTAAACTTGGAGAGCGGCCATCCCTCTAACACACACAGCGACTCTGTGGGGTGTACAATTAAATTATAAAAATGAATAATTTGTATGAATAATTATATTGCTAACCCAGGATTGTCAAACTCAAGGCGGACCGTTGCCGCCGAAAATGGAGCCTCGATGAGTGACGTCAAGCTGGCCACACCCACCTGACCCCCTGAGATCCAACACAACACTGATGCAGCCCTCAATGAAATCGAGTTTGACACCCCTATGCTAACCAAACCCAAAATTGCATATTTTATTTGATTGATTGATTGATTTTATTGAATTTATATTGCTATCTATTCGCCGATGGCAACTCAAGGCGGCTTACAGAATATAAAACCACATTTAAAACAATAAAAACTAACAAAGAGTCAAATAAATTAATATAGTACAATATAACAAAATCACCTCCCACCCAACCCGCACTGGCGACAGCAGATCACACAAGCCATTTAATGGGCTCCATCCCGCTCTGGGTTCCCCAGGCCCGCTGGCAGAACCAGCTCTTCAGAACCCTCCGGAAGAGTGTTAGAGTGGGCGCCAGTCTAATCTCTGGGGGAGTGATGTTCCAGGGAGCCACCACAGAGAAGGCCCTTCTCCTGGGTCCCACCAAGTGTATCTCCCTCAGGGATGGGACTCGCGACATTCCCTGTCTCCTCGCTCTGATGGGTCGGGTAGATGTGACAGGCAAGAGAGGGTCCCTCAGATATATTCCTCTGCAAATAACAGAATAACAGAATTGGAAGGGACTTTGGAGGCTTTCTAGTCCAACCTGCTCGAACAGGAAACCCTATATTATTTCAGACAAATGGTTGTCCAATATCTTCTTTAAAACTTCCAGTATTGGAGCACCTACAACTTCTGAAGGCAAGTCAGTAATTAATTAGACCAATGATTAATTCTTCTAACTGTCAGGAAAGTTCTCTTTAGTTCTAGGTTGGATCTGTCCTTGATTGGTTTCCATCCATTGCTTATTCTCTTGCCTTCGCGTGCTTTCGAAAATAGGTTGGCTCCCTTCTTCTTTGCGGCAACCTCTTCCCTTAAATATTGGAAGACGGCTATCATGTCATCCCTGGCCCTTTTCAATAAACTAGACAATTCCTGCAACTGTTCTTCATATGTTTTAGCCTCCAGTCCCATAATCATCGTTGTTGCTCTTCTCTGTACTCTTTCTAGAGTCTCAGCATCTTTTTTTATATTGTGGCGACCAAAACTAGATGCAATATTCCAAGCTGCCAAACAAGTTGGCAGAGCCAGATCTTCAGGCATTTCCAGGAGTCCAGAATAGAAAGAAGGTTATGTTCCTGGATTCTACCATTCAATATTCTTTAACTGATGGAGTCTCTAACAAACCCTCCCTGCCTAACAGGGTGTGACAGCCCAATGTAGTGGGAAGAAGACAGTTCCACAGGTTTCCATGCCATGTAGAGTTTTAAAGGTCATAACAAACACCTTGAATTCAACCCACAAGCAAACTAGCCAGGGGTGAGCTTCAAAATTTTTAGCAAGGGTTCTCTGCCCAGTTGCTGGGCAGGTATGACCATGGTGGGCATGGCCTAGTCGGCCTCCTGCTCCACAGCGGGGATGGGGGGATATTTGCCTCTCTGGGCTCCGGAGAGTCTTCTCGAGCCTCTGGAGGGTGAAAATGTTCTCCCTGGGCTCCAGAGGTCCTCTGGAGGCCAGAAATAGGCCTGTTTCCAGTCTTCCCGAACTTCCGGTAGGCCCTCCATGAGTCTCTCTGCGTGCCCTACACTTACCTGCATCCAAAACAGGCCGCATCGGGACTCCTGGGAGGGACAGGAGTGGGCAGGGCGGGGCCAGCCAGGAGTGGGATTTGGAGGTTCTCCAAACTACACAGAATCTTAGCTAGAGCTTCTCCCAAACTCCTGTGAACCCCCTAGCAGCCCACCCCTGATTAACTAGCACCCAACACAGCTCACACCGCAAAGGTGCTACATGCGCCCTCCTTGGGGCGCTCAGCATTTCTCACATAGCTTAATTTTTGATACCAGAGCTGAGGCTTCCAAATACTTTTAAAGGATAGCCCCATGTACAGTGGATTGCAACTGATACCATTATCCTGTACCAATGTGTGTGTCTTAGAAAGTATGGACTTTAGACCAGAAGTGGTATTCAGCAGGTTCTGACCAGTTCTGCAGAACTGGTAGTGGAAATTTTGAGAAGTTGGGAAAACCGGTAAATACCACCTCTGACTGGTCTTGTCCCCATCTATTCTCGGTTCCACCACAAAACCGCGGTAGACTAAAGCGCGCTCGATGAAAGCGTGTACGTGATGTCATCACAGCGCAACGAAAACAGCACGCTGTGAGCGGTAAACTTAAAATTAACGCGAAAACCTTACCCTAACCCCCCCAAACCTAACCCTAAACCTAACCCTACACCTAACCCTTAACCTAACCCTATACCTAACCCTTAACCTAACGCTAAACCTAACGCTAACCCTTAACCTAACCCTAAACCTAACCCTAACGCTTAACGTAACCCTAAACCTAACCCTAACCCTTAACCTAACCCTAACCCTAAACCTAACCCTAACCCTAAACCTAACCCTTACCTTTATGTGAATCGGCTTGCTTTAAATGCGCTTTTTAAAGCGCCCTTTTTTCTCCGCGGTCGTATTTGTCGCGCTGATGATGACATCACGTACGCGCTTTAATCGGGCGTGCTTTAGTGGACCGCGGTTTTGACGAGTCACGCTATTCTCTGCCTCCTGAGTCCCAACTGATTGGGAGGGAATGGGGATTTTGCAGTAATCTTCCCCTGGAGTGGAGAGGGAACTGAGATTTTACAGTATCCTTCCCCTGCCACACCCACAGAACCGGTAGTAAAAAGATTTGAATCCCACCTCTGCTTTAGACTGTTACAATTTGACTATAAAAAAATCACCTCAGTGAGCAAAAAACGATTATGTTGAGTGCATGGATGCTATTTATTTGACACAAATGATTTCTGTTTATTAATTTCTGACACACGCACAAGTATGCATTTGTGCCAGTTTTTTAGGCACAGCAGTGATATTTACACAATCCACCCAGTGTGTGGCACCAGGGGAATAAAAAAATAGCCGAGTTTGTCCAGGAGAAACCACAGCTCCCGAGCACAGAAGGGGCAGCGTTTTGTATAGGTGAAATGTCTTGGGTCAAATCCTTGGGTACAGACTGGCACAAGTACGAGACTGTATCTGTTTCTCCTGCTTGGGGATCTGGTTTGTTTGGTCTCATGTTAAATTTACTTAAAAATTGTGGTTGGAAAGATCGACTGGAATTAGAATGTTATGGAGTTCAGATTCTTCTTAAAACCAGCTGAAAAGAAGCCAGCCATGAGAATACAATCCAAAGTAATTACGGTGTGAAAAGTGGAATTTACTGTGCCAGAAAAAGACCGAGAGCTGGAAACGAGAGTAATGAGATGTGGAAAATGGAATAAAAGATCACAAAATCAGTATGGCCTGTACAATTTTGAAGATACTCCAGCCCCCAAGGAATGGCAACTATTTCCATTGTTAAATTCAATTTATACATCCCGGGGGTGGGGGGGAGGGCACCTCTTCTAGCAAGTGAAGCCCATTTAAGCACATAAAAAGCAAATTTAATGTTTCCAATTGGCCTTTCCAGAATGTGGACATCATCCGGAGATTCAGAAGTAGGACCTGATGGCAGATTGGCTTTTCAAACCCAACAATTGGTTGGTACAATTACAAGATTTTTGGCAGAAGGAAATTAGTTACTTCCATAGATGTAATATTTCAACCACTTAATCTGAGAGATATAATTTCTTGGTTTGGAAAGATCAAAATTAAATTGGGGAAAGAGAGAGGCTTTAGAAAACCCACAGAGTCGTCTGAAAAATGGAGTGCAATAGCAATAGCAGTTAGACTTATATACCGCTTCATAGGGCTTTCAGCCCTCTCTAAGCGGTTTACAGAGTCAGCATATTGCCCCCAACAACAATCCGGGTCTCATTTTACCCACCTCGGAAGGATGGAAGGCTGAGTGAAATTTGAACAGCAGAACTGCAGAACTGCAGTCAGCTGAAGTAGCCTGCAGTGCTGCATTTAACCACTGCGCCACCTCGGCTCTAGTGCATGTGTTCTGTAGGAGTAGGAATCACTATGGGAATTTTGTTCTTAGATTAAGCACAGCTTTCTCAACTGCAGTGAAAAAGAAAAAGAGAGGAATGAAGCTAAGAGACTGTGGTATAATGTGGTATATTAGAGCTTAAGAACTGTGGTGGCGCAGTTAAGAGCCTTGGTGGCACAGGGGTTAAAATGCAGTATTGCAGTCTAATTCTGCTGACTGCCAGCTGCCGGCAGTTCGATTCTCATCAGCTCAAGGTTGACTCAGACTTCCATCCTTCAGAGGTAAAATGAGGACCCAGATTATTGAGGGCAATATGCTGACTCTCTAAACCGCTTAGAGAGGGCTATAAAGCACTGTAAAGCGGTATATAAGTCTAAATGCTATTGCTATTGCTAGGGTATCTGCCCTAGCAGTATATAAGTTTAAAGTGCTGTTGCTATTGAGCCACGGTGGCGCAGTGGTGAGAGTGCAGTACCGCACACTACATCTGCCGGTTGCCTGCAATTTGTCAGTTCAAATCTCACCAGGCTCAAGGCTGACTAGGCTTTCCATCCTTCCGAGGTGGGTAAAATGGGGACCGAGATTGTTGGGGGCAATATGCTGACCCTGTAAACTGCTTAGAGAGGGCTATAAAGCACTGTAAAGCATACCGCTTTACATTTAGCATAAGTCTAAATGCTATTGCTATTGCTAGGGTATCTGCCCTGTGGACTTGTGGACTTCAGCTCTCAAAATCACCAGCTAGCATGATTTTTCTCCACGAGAGCAACCCCAGAACACAGGAAAAGTGATTGATCTAAGGTCAACATAGAGATATTTTCTCCTCTTTCCCTAATCTTTTGGGAAAGATTGGGAGCGGGATGACTCAGCAGTTAAAAACGCTGAGCTTATCAGCTGGAAAGCTGACCGTCTGGATTTAAGACCTGAGTGCTGCACGACAGGGTGAACTCCCGTTACTTTCCCCAGCTCCTGCCCACCTAGCAGTTGGAAAGCATGCAAATGCAAGTAGATAAATAGGTACCACTTCAGTGTTCTGTGCCCCTTTAGCTTTTAGTCATGCTAGCCATATGATCACAGAAGTGTTTTTGGACAATGTTGGCTCTCTCGGCTAAGAAACAGAGATGAGTACTGCCCTTTAGAGTCACACATGGTTGCACAGGGGAAACTTTTACCTTTACCTAGGATAGCTTCAAATTTCTGCATATGCCACGCTTCATTTCTAGCTTCGAATTCTTTTCTAGAACCATGGGGTGGGATTCAGCCGGTTCAGACCAGTTCGAGCGAACCAGATGCTAATTTTACATATGGTTTGAAGAACTGGCAATGACTGGCTGGCCCCACCCATCCCTCCAAGGAGTCTCTGTGTGGCCTGTTTTGGGTACCTGGTAAGTACAGGGCTTGCGCAAAGGCTCTGGGAGAGTGAAAAACAGGCCTCCCGGAAGTTCCGGAAGTCTGGAAATGGGCCTGTTTCTGGCCTCCAGAGCCTGGGGGAGGCCATTTTTGCCCTCCAGAGGCTAGGGAGGGTGACCCCCACCATGGTGCAGGAGGCCAAGTAGGCCATGCCCACACCCACCCAGCAACTGGGCAGAGAACCGGTTGCTAAAATTTTTGAATTCCACCCCTGTCTAGAACATATGACTCAACCAAGATCCCAAACACACAAATTCACAGGCCATGTCATTTTGTTATGGCTGTCCTCTACATAAATGCTATATAGAAAATAAGAACCACTGGTTGCAAGAAAGGAGAAGGAATGGCAGTATGTTTGCCTGCTGCATTAGATTAGAGGAGAGATGATCAAGACCAAACTGTATATTACACTATGCACCAATGCGTGCCATGGATTTAAGTTCTAAATGAAAAGCAGCCTTAGAGGAATGCAGTTTTAAGGATGTATGTGCTTAGGGACAGATTCAATTCTTTCTCTCACGAACTGTTCTACTGCTCACAATAGTCTGCGAATTGTTTTCCCTCTTAGAAGATGCCAGAAGAGCGTTCACAAGCAAGTTTGAGCATCTGGAACCCCCAAAGATAAAAATAGCTGGAAGGAAAAATCATAGTGAAAAAATCGATGTATAAATTCCACAGGCTTCAGTGGGCCTCAGATCTTTGTTTGTTGTTTTTACTTATTTATTTAAATAAAGAGGCCCACTGAAGCTTCATTGTACACATTTGTGCCACATGTGGTTTGACTCCTTCTGTACATCCCTTGTTCTCCTTTAGCTTCTAAGAATGGTTGAGGAATTCTGCCTTCTGCTTCCCATACTGATGGCATCATGTCCTCTTATCTTCCTTCATTTTGACTGAACCAGCTTCTGGCAGGTCACTTCTCAACCTCCTTCCCGCCTCAAAGCCTTTCAGCTCCCTTCCTAACCAGCATCAGAGACACTGAACTGCAAACTCAGATAGGTTGATGGGACCCAAAACTCTGATACGACTTTGTGCTGATACCTGCCTTTGGTGGGCGGTCATTTCCTAATTTGTGCCTTTAGTAAAAGACTGTATAGTGGCATTGTGGGAAATGAAATAGCAGCTTTCCAGGGAAGGATTCAATGCTGCCATTTTCATGTTGTTGTTGTTAGTTGCGAAGTCATGTCTGACCCATCCCAACCCCATGGACAACATTCCTCCAGGCCTTCCTGTCCTCTACCATCCTCTGGAGTCCATTTAAGCTCATGCCTACTGCTTTGGTGATTCCATCCAGCCACCTCATTCTCTGTCGTCCCTTCTTCTTTTGCCCTCCATCATTCCCAGCATTAGGCTCTTCTCCAGTGAGTCCTTCCTTCCTCATTAGGTGGCCAAAGTATTTGAGTTTCATCTTCAGGATCTGGTCTTCTAAAGAGCAGTCAGGGTTGATCTCCTCTAGGATTGACCGGTTTGATTGCCTTGCAGTCCAAGGAATTTGCAAGAGTCTTCTCCAGCACCAAAGGCCTCCATTCTTTGGTGCTCAACCTTTCTTATGGTCCAACTTTCACAGCCATACGTTGCAACTGGGAAAACCATCGCCTTGACTATACACACTTTAGTTGGCAGGGTGATGCTTTTTTGTATGCTGTCTAGATTTGCCATAGCTTTCCTCCACAGGAGCAAGCGTCTTTTAATTTCTTGATTGCAGTGATCTTGGAGCCCAGGAAAATAAAATCTGTCGCTACCTCCATTTCTTCCCCATCTATTTGCCACAAATTGAGAGGGCCGGATGCAATGATCTTAGTTTTCTTAATGTTAAGTTTCAAGCCAACTTTTGTACTCTCCTTCTTCCCCCGCATCAAGAAGCTCTTTACCTCTTCACTTTCTGCTATTAGAATGGTATCATCTGCATATCTGAGGTTGTTGATATTGCTGCCATTTTCATAGGTAAACTAAATGGAAATCTACAAATACACCAATGGTCACAACAGATTAATTTTGATGCCCCCCCCCCTCAAAACTTGCACAACCCAACACCTCATCCGCCCGCAGCACAGATTGGAGTCTTGCAATGAAATCCCCTCCAAGATCGTTCCAAATATATCTTTCACAACTAATGAAAAAGTCTGGCGTTCTCGGGTTTCCAAACTTACATTGGCAATGACAGGCATGCCAGAAGACTTTGAATTAATCCTCTGTCATGGTCACCAACTTCACAGGATTATTCTGACGATCAAAGAGGATAAGATGACCACCTAGCCATTTTAATCACTCTTGAAATAGAGCAGAGTAAGAATTCTGTAGAAATAGTTTAAGCTGCTGTCACCGTGAGTTGTTCCAGTTATAAGTCATAAATTTCCCTACTGCGTAAGAACTGCCACAGTGTTTTTATAAGATGACTGATCACATATATTATTCTCCTTTATCTCCTTCCATTTTAAAGTAGTGCCTTGTCTGTGCGTTTTTTGTTGTCATCTATTTTTCTGAGTAAAACCCCTTAGAAATTCTTGTCTCTCCAACCTCACCACTGGAAAACCCTGCATCTTAAATTAACAAAGGAGCAATAAATACAAAAGAAAGGGAAGAAAATATTTCTTTATTGGAAAATATCTGTTTGTCTTTAATGTGGTAGAAAAATTCACAAGGCATCACTAGCAATGCCTTCTGTATTTATAGTTTATTTTCCATCCATCTATACAACTTCGGGAATACCACAACTGTGTTTGTAAATGAAGTTTGTTTTCACACTGACCTAAATTTCAGCAAGAATTAGGAAACCAAATTAAAGAAAAGCATCTACAGAATGGCACATCTGTTGAGGCTGCCTGAGGATATTTGCATGATAAATGTTTACGTGTTTTTGGACATGGGAATTCTTCAGCAAAGTCTGACTCTCTGCATGCCAGTGTTTTCTCAGCTCATAGCTGTTAGATTGTTGTCTCCAAACTTTGGATAAAGCAAAAGTTCAGGAGGACACAATGCATCTCAACAGTAGAACCACTTTAAGCATTTCTTATGTGGTCACTCATATTGATAATATCACCGTGAGGCAAGACATAAGACTTTCAAATTTTGTTTTCCTGGGGTTTCACCTAACATTCACCTCACGAGACCCATAAAACGACTAAAAAACAAGGAACAAGCCCTCTGTTTACATGTCCCTTCTTCAATCAGTAGGAATTTGATCCACCTCTGTTTACATTTTCATATAACATCTTTTTTATATCACAAAGTTAAACATTAAAATAGAAACTAACATAAAAGGGAAAAGTAGAAGAAAATAACAAAACTAATTTAAAGGGGCAAAAAAAATCAACAAACAAGCTTCTAAATTCTAAAAATCCTTAGGATTATTCTATGGACAAGTGTTTGGTCACATTTTGTGATCCAAAGTGATATCAGTAGAAAAGTTCAGATGAAGCTCATATAATCTCATTGATTTACACTAACTGGGACTTTGTATACATATTACCATATTTACAAGATGACATGTTTATAGCTTTGGAGTGGATGAACTCTTAGATGAATAAAGGATCCCAATTCAATTGTCAGGATAAATAGGAAACAGATCTCATATGGTCCTGTTGATATATTGCATTACATATCTGCAAGCTAAAAATTTCAAAGTTCTTGTTTGTTTTAATTCATTATAGTCTTCGTATTCAGGTTCACCATCTTTGATGTTTATCAGAAACTATTTACCTTTCTGTATAGTGGGAATTGCAGTATCATGACATGCATGATCAAATTTTCACATAGCAATACATGTTATTCATGTTAGATTGTAGTCACCATGACATACAATGTATAAGAGATGCAATTCCTCAGATTCCAGACAGTGTTGTCCTATAAATTTCTTCTGCTCTTTTAATCTGTCCCAGGCCTAACACTGATTGCCCAACACATTTAATGATTGCAACCATTCATTTCATAGCCACTTAAATCCTAAAATCCTGTGGTGCTTAGCCAAGCCTCGGTGGGACCTGACCCAGAGAAATCCCAGAATTTTCTACAGAGACTAGATGCCTGGGAATTCAATCATTAGATAATGTGATCCCCAGAAGGCTTTCTATTAAAGGCTGTTAAAGCAGGTTTTTTTTTTTAAAAAAAAAATGACATCCCTTTTATCTCAGTGTTCCTTGCATTTCTTACTGTCTGTCTTAGAGACGAGCATTTGTATTAAACTGAAATATTTTCATTTGCATTTCCAGTGTAGCCCGAGGCATTTGCAAAGGTGGTAGAATAGGAATTGTGATGTGACATTGTGGCACAAGACTCCACTTTTTATATATACATGATGTGATGTAATACACCTGTATGTAAGAAGAAGATAATAGCAATAACACTTAAACTTATATAATGCTTCACAGTGTTCTACAACCCTTTCTAAGCAGTTTACAGAGTTAGGATATTTCTCCCAATAATCTGGATTCTCATTTTATTGGCCTTCCTAACCAGGTTGAAAGGTGAGTGAACCTTGAACCGGTCAGGATCGAATTGCTGGCAGTCGGCAAATTAGTCTGCAATACTACATTCTAACCTGTGCCATCACAGTTCATCAATGATAACCATGTGATTACTGATCAATTAACCAGGTGGGTGTGTGGGTATATATGTGTCTATACTTGCACATAGGCCCTCAAGTCAGTGTTAATGCCAGATAATTTCCTAGATAAATCCCTGCAGTTATCTTGGCAGAATTTCAGAACTTTTTTGCCATTGTTTGCTTCCTAGGGCTGACAGAGCGTGACTGGCCCAAAGTTGGTTTCATATTAAAAGCAGGCCTAGAATCCATGCTCTTTGTCACAGTATTATGTTTGTTGTTGATTGATTGATTGATCTGGATGCTACCTAATTTCCAAATAACTTTGATATGATTTCAGAAGTATTAATATGATACCTGTTTTGACACTGAGAAAAAAAAACTTGAGTTTTGCAGGCCCATCTAATTGTAATGTGAGTTAATTCTTTAGCGTTGACTTCTAAAGGCTTTTTAAAAGGCTTACCAGTTCAGTATTAATAAATGGAGTCAGATTAAGCAGGGGGAAAATAAAAGGCAAAAGCGCTGTAATTAATCGAGTGAGCATGAACATATTTCTCTTCTCATCACAAACTATTCATCACAGAGAAAGTAATCTTCTGTTTGGTTTTCAGTATACATTTATAAATCTGATTGTCTCTGGGGACTGTTTTTTTTTAATTTAGAGACACCATAATAAATTCAATTGTTGTGAATGTTTTGACTAAGGTGGACTATAACAGAGAATCAATCATGGATCAGCCAGATGGTAATAGTACAAAAAAGGGTGCCCAGGATGAGATGGATCTTTAAGAATGTTTTGAACTTTCTTAAGACAGTCTGAGTTAATTGTTGTTAGGAAGGAAGGAAGGAAGGAAGGAAGGAAGGAAGGAAGGAAGGAAGGAAGGAAGGAAAAGAAAGAAAGAAAGAAAGAAATGACCCACAGCAAGGTAGAGGAACTCATTTACAGTGTGTAGGAAGTTAACACCCACCTAGAAAATGAGATATTTAGGAAATATTAAAAAGATAGAATATTTCCCCTAAAAGGGAGGCAGAAACTCGGCCCTTTGTCAATGAGCCTTTAAGGCCTGAGCCAGTCTATTCTACATAACAAAGATCTACCTCCTTCAATGTGAATAACAGAATAACAAAGAGAATGTGGAAGCTGCTCAGGACGGGCGTGGCCCACCATGGCCAACTTGCCAAGGTCAACATATCACAGTCAACCCACTGCAGCCAATTTGCTTGGGACAATTCACCACCAGGACAAGTTACATTAATATGGAAGAAATGGTGGAATGAAATAATCAAAGAAAGGATGCCAGAGGAGAAACAAAATGAAATGGGAATGACAAAAAATTAAATATTTTAAAAAATTGTTCTAAATACTTAAATTGAGTGTTTGACTTATCCCGCCGCGAGTTGTCCTGCAGTGAGCTGGCCACGGAAATATGGCCATGCCAAGTTGTCCCATTCCAGCTCAGAACAGAATAAAAATAATTAGCAATAGCAATAGCAGTTAGACTTTTATACCGCTTCATAGGGCTTTCAGCCCGCTCTAAGCGGTTTACAGAGTCAGCATATCGCCCCCAACAACAATCCGGGTCCTCATTTTACCCACCTCAGAAGGATGGAAGGCTGAGTCAACCCTGAGCCGGTGAGATTTGAACAGCCGAACTGCAGAACTGCAGTCAGCTGAAGTAGCCTGCAGTGCTGCATTTAACGACTGTGCCACCTTGGCCCTAATTATTTAACTAAGTGTCACAGATGTGTATGGCGTTATACTAACAGGTCGCATGACTGATGTTTGGGGAGAAATGTTAAAATAAGTTTTGCTATAAAAGAGGCGCCTCATTCAAATATTCCTGGTTACTAAAATTTTTACACCATATGTAGTATATTTCTTCTTAGTATAAACTACACACACACACACACACACATGTATATCCATCTATCCATACAGACAGTCCTCGACCATTATTTAGTGGCCATTCAAAGTGACCACAGCATGTATTTCGGAGAGCTGCAGCATGCCAAGGACACGTGATCACCATTTGTGACCTTCCCAGCCAGTGTCTGGTGGGCAAAGTCAATGGGGGAAGCTGGACTTTCTTAACAACCACGTGATTAACTTAACAACTGCAGTAATTTGCTGAGGAGCCCTGGCTAAATGGATGTAAATTTGGGTGTGACTCACTTATCAACTGGCTTTGGAAATTCTGGTCCCAATCTGTGGTTCTACGTCAAGGGCTACTTGTCCTTCGATCTTTCGTATGTTCACATTTCATTTCCAGAAGAACTTGCATTTCTTTCAAAATAAAATCTCTGTTCCTATTTTTTTTAAAAAAATATTTATACATTTTTCTTTAACATATAAACCTAACGCTAACCCGTTCCTATTTTTATTGTGGCTGCTTTTCTTAGGAACATGTATAGGCACACTTGCTCACACATATTTGTGTTGATGAATAGAAGGGAAATACACAAAGGTATCTCTTCCATTTAAAAAAAATAATGGGAATAATAGTTGCTCTTGGCCTTTACTTTCCTCAGCCTGTAGATGGAGCTCTTTTTCAGCAAATTCTTACTTTCTTTTGGCATGAGAAATAAATTTAAGGTCCCTTGTCATATGAAAGAGTGCTATGCATTCCAGGGATAAAAGGACTGGACCTCATCACTTTGAAGCCAATGTCTGCATTCCTCTCAGTTTCAAAACATCTGGACGACGCTCACTGAGCACTAGAGTAAATATAGAGGATGCATAAAATCAGGATGCATAAAATACATAGATGTAAGTGGTTAAGGCAGCAGGCTACACAGTGGGAGACCGGGAGTTCTAGTCCTTCCTTGGGCACAAAACCAGCTTAGGCCAGTTTCTCTCTTTCTCTGTCCTAGAAAGGAGATGATCAATTTCAATGTGGTGAACATATTGATTACTCCTGTCTCTCTCCCCCCCCCCTCCGCCACCAACAGCCTGTGAGCTGTTTAGGATGAGAGAAAGTGACGGGCCCAAAGCCAGTCAACTGGCTTTCATGCCTAAAGCGAGACTAGAACTCATACCCTCTTGCGTTCTAGGCCAGTCACTGCAACAAACTGGTTCTCTAATGCGTTCACACCTTGATTGATTGGTGGATTGACTGATGGATCAAATGTATACACTACCCAGCTCACTGTCTAACACAGTGTTTCTCAACCTTGGCAACTTGAAGATGTCTGGACTTCAACTCCCAGAATTCCCCAGCCAGCGAATGCTGGCTGGGGAATTCTGGGAGTTGAAGTCCGGACATCTTCAAGTTGCTTAGGTTGAGAAACACTGGTCTAACATATAAGCAAATGTGACAGCTATTAAATGCAGAAGATTGAACAAAGGAAGAAGACGTATGTAGATTTAATTGGCACCCCACTTTTCTGCCTTGGCATTCAAGATGGTGCAACTTAGAAGCAACATCATTGAGTCGATGTCATTTCCGTCTGATTTCTCTTTCCGTGCTTTGCGTTTCTCCTTCTGTTTGCATTTTTTTAAAATGATCAATTGATTATTTGCCATCGTATCGTTTTCAACTTCTAGTGACCACAAATATATTCTCCATAATGACTGTTCCTAACTGGGCCCTTCATGTCTCTGAAGAACGCAGCCATGGTCACTGTAGCTGAGTCTGTCCATTTTGCTCTTGGTTAACCTCTTCATCTCCTTCCTTCCACCTTTTCCAGCATTACAGCCTTCTCCAGACAGTTAGTGGTTGAGAGTTTTTTTTTTTTTTTTTTTTTGTATAATATATCAAAGTATGATCATTTGGAGCCTGGTCATTCGTGCCTCGAGTGAGCACTCTGAATTGATTCATTTGATGATCCATTTTTTTGTACATGCTTTCCTTCATTTATGTCAGTGAAGGCTAACCTTTTTGTTGTTGGGTGCCAAAAATGCGAAGGCACGAATGCGCCGGCATCCATAATTCAAAGCACCTTCCCACATGTGCATGCGCATACAAACCTCCCAGGGGTGGGTTTCTCGCCCCGTTCCAACCGGTTCGGTTGGAACGGGGCCGGCGGCGTCCTCGTGCCCGCGCGCAGTGCACGCATGCGTACTAGTGCCTGTGCGATGCTCCAGCTGCTCCTGGAAGATCGCACAGGCGCTGTATGCGTTCTGCGCATGCGTGGAAGCGCAGAACTCGTCAAAACCGGGTAAGAAACGCGGGCGGGCAGGTGGATCCTTCGGCGTTCCCGGAAGTTACTTACTTCCGGGTTCGCCGACCAACCGGTTCGCGGGGACCGCCGCGAACTGCCTGAAACCCACCCCTGAAACCTCCCCCCATGCTCCCCCACACATGCGCCGCGCTACTCTCCTCCAAGATGAGCTTGGTATTTCCTCCGGGGGGGGGTGGAGGAGGCCGTTTTCGCCCTCCCCAGGCTCCAGGAAAGCCTCTGGAGCCTGGGGAGAGCAAAAAACAGGACCAACAGGCCAAAATGAACTTCCAGTTGGCCCATTGGTCCATTTTACACCCTCCCCAGGCTTCGGACTCTTTCCTGAAGCCTGGGGAAGCTGAAAATGCCCCCACAACCCTCCAGCAGCCGAAAATCAGCTGGCTGGCACACACATGTGCACTGGAGTTAATGACTCGCGTGCTGGTAGATATGGCTCTGTGTGCCACCTGTGGAACGTGTGCCATATGTTTGCTATCACAGATTTATGTCATGCTGTGCACACATTTCTTTGGCCCCTACTTTTTTGTGGTAGGTTTTGCATTGTAAACCGCACTGCAGAATTCTAATGTATGCATATTTGGGCACGGGTTAAGGTTTGATATCCAGAAAGACTGACATGAGCAAATGTTTAGAAAAATTCAGATTAGACAAACTCTCTCATTAGAGAGGGTGCCCATGTTGTCTCCTCCTGTGGCTGAATTTCTCATCCGTTCTGAGTATAAATAGCATTCCTTGATAATTTCTCATCTAGCCACCGAGTAGATTCTGAGATGCGTAATGTATGTGAGCTTGCCCTATTGGGTCCATTGCTGATGACAAAAGGGCCCCATTCAATCAACTTAACACAAAAAGGGAGAATACATATTATCCTTGATTTACAACCATTCATTTAGCATCCGAATTTACAACAGCATTGGAAAAAAAGTTACTTTTAACCAAACCATCGCAGCATCTCCACAGCTACAGGATCAACATTTGGATGACACTTGACAACCAGCATATATTTCCAACCGTTGCTATGTCGTAGGTCAATGGTTGCCATTTGGTGACCTTCCCAGCTAATTTCCAACAAGCAAAATCAATGGGAAAAGCAAAACTCACTAAACAGCCATGTGGTTCACTTAACAACTACAGTGATTTGCTTAACGACTGACAAAGTTGAGAACTTAGGTGTGACTCCCTTATCAACGGACTTGCTTAGGTTAGGAAAAGAAATTCTAGTTCCAATTGTAGTCATAAGTTGAGGACTTAACTGTGGCTGGTGGTATCAACACTCAATTTGATACCGCGTTTAATACCAAATGCAGCAATTCCTACAATGTTGACGGGGTGAGCAGCGTACAAATGAAATAAAATGAAAAAGTTAAACAAGTCACATATCCATAATTGAGGCTTCAATCTTTTGAATCGTCTTCATTGTTATTAACGCAATAAAAGAGAGAATGCAAATCAACATCTGGGGACAATTTGCATTACAAACAAAAGCAAGAATGCATTCCAGACAAATTGCTCCCACCCGCCTTTGATAATTAAGAGAGAGCTAATACTGTTATATTTCCCTTGACCTTGGAATATTTCAGAGTTATGTGAAAAATGAAAAACAAAACCCGAAACAAAACAGCCACACAGACACATCCGAATAAAATTGTTTTAAGTAGCCGAGACAAGCAGTCTGGCATCGGTTAAATTTAAATCTGTCTGAAGTTGCATAGGTATATGAGATAATAGGATACCAGAATGGTATCGTAATACCAAAATAAGTAATATTTTCCCTTTGTCATACGTTCAAGAGGGGGGGGGGTCAAGAAAGTCAAGATGGCAGCTATGACCATGTGATTGAAGGTTCCTCTACTTTTTCATAAGTTTTGTTCCTCCCTACCCCGCCAAAAAATAATGCTATTACGTTCTAGTTCAGTGTTTCTCAACCTTGGCAACTTGAAGATGTCCGGACTTCAACTCCCAGAATACCCCAGCCAGCGAATGCTGGCTGGGGAATTCTGGGAGTTGAAGTCCGGACATCTTCAAGTTGCCAAGGTTGAGAAACACTGTTCTAGTTTCTTTTCTTCCATAAGTGACATTCACAAGTCCTTATTCCTATGTATTTGCGATACTGTAAGGATATTACTATACTAACTGTTTTTTTTTAAAAAAAAATCATTCATGTTACAGAAACATTTGACTGATACATAATGGATGGGAAAAATCCGTCAAATCTGGTTTCCTTCCAGTTCTCATTTTGTTCATTTCATCCAATTTTCACTTCTATTTGAATGTTTTCTAAAAGTTATTGAAGAAAATGACTTATCTTGGTGACATGCCTGTTTTGGTACACGGTCCTAACCTGCACATTTTTGCAAACACTTTTCCATAATTAACATCAGAGAAACTAGTTTAAGTAAATTGTTCTCGCTTTTTGAACCATTTTTGCCACAGATGTTAAGTGAAACAGGCTGCTATTAAGCGAATTCAGCTTCCCATTGACTTGGCTTGTTGGAAGCAGGCTGGGAAGCTGTGCATAAAGGCACTTTAAAAAAAAAAAATGCCAATGTAATTTCGAACAGTTTTTAAACAAATGGCTGTTAAGTCAAGGACAATCTGAAGATCTTGGATTGCTTGATATAATGAACATGAAAGGATGAATTAATTGAACTTCAGCATACTTTATGTAGGTCTTTAGGAAAATAGGGCAAGTTTTTAACATGAGATAGCAGCTTCATTCTTATTCCAGTTAAGCTGAAATTCCTGATTTGAAATGTTTTCAGAGCATGTACATGCTGCTTTAATCAAAGAGAGTAACAGGAAGGATCTCACATTGAAAAGCTTGTCACAAAGATTTAGAGTGATCATTGCTGGCCAGGTTATAGACTAACATTTCACTGATTCATACAATCAACCACCTACTAATTCATGCTGAATTAGTGGCCTTAATTGCTCTGAAATAAGCTTAAGTAATAACATTTTAATGTGATGTTTAGACTGTCAAATATGTGTTTATATGTAAGCAGAAACATTAGCTTTAATTTGGACTGGAAAGCAATCATTCTTTCAAGTGCACTTTGAAGTGAGGGCTTATTTCCAAACAATTCGATCGAGTTGCCCAAGAAATTTGTATTTAGTTTTATAATCCTGCATTTTGATGTTGAGAAACAGTGGCATGATTCACAATATCTATCTGGTTATGAAAACAAATGTATAACTGAATCCTAGCAAATGAATGAAGAGGCTATATGAAGTGGGAAAACTTCAGCGCCCTTTCCCAATAATTGTTTTCTCTATTCAAAACTGCCCTTCAAACTGCTTTTATTGTAAGATTCCCAACAGTATGAATGGCTGATCTGCTCATTCAATTATAATTTTCAGCTGGGCATAAGATGACAAGAAGCAGTTTGATTTATATTTGTAAACCATCACTTGATATTTGAAATCCTAGTACAGGGGTGTCAAACTCAAGGCCCGTGAGCCGGATACAGCCCACCGGGGACTTAAATTCGGCCTGCAGGACTGGCCTGGAAATATCAAAGGACCAGCCTGCAGTGCCTCTACTGGCTGAAAACTTTGCGTCCCGCAGAGTGCTACAGGAGGTATGGAGGGTGAAAACAAGGCACGGGGGAACTGCGTGTGCCCGTGGCCCATTTTAACCAGCAGAGTGCTGTAGGAAGCATCTGTCCCGTCTCTCCTCCTGCTACCACCCCCACCACACCTCCGTTGTCCCACGGATGAGAACTACAATGCTGATCTGGCCCTCAAAGAAATCCAGTTTGAAACCCCTGCTCTAGTAGAATTCTACTAGAATTCACACATTACATTCACTTGTAACATGGTTTACTAGGTTGTGGCTTATTCAATAAAAGCTGAACAAACTGCACATCTACGTTTAGTTTGGCATATATAGACCCTCAAAATATAGTCCCCAAATATGGTCACATTATTTGTCTTTATATTTGTTTACAGATGGTCTTTGACTTATAACCATGATTGAGTCTGGCAGTTATAATCATAAATCATAGTGTCATAAGAGCAGATCTCCATGTGACTGATCCAATTTAAAGATCCTTTTTGCAGTGATCATTAATCAAATTCCACTATGGTTAAGCAAACCCATTATTTATAATTGGATAGATTTTGACAGAAACTGAAAGTAAATGCTATTTTCGGGCAAAAATATTGTAAACTTTGGTCACATGACTGCAGGGCGCTGCAAATGGCCATATCTCCTGGCCAGTTGCCAACCACCCCAAGATGTGACCATGTGACCAGGCATTTAGAATCAGGTCATAAATCCCTGAGGGGAGGGTCCATCAGAACTTCATATAGTTGCTAAGCAAACAGTCATAAGGCAAGATAATACTTATATTGCCTTTTATTTTGTATAACTCAAAGGGATATACATAACACCATTGCTTCTCTTTTTCCCTATAACAACAACCCTGAGGTGGGTTGACTGAGGAAGAATACAATACAATACAATAGCAGAGTTGGAAGGGGCCTTGGAGGTCTTCTAGTCCAGCCCCCTGCCAGAATGACTGGTCCAAAGTCATCCAGCTGGCTTCATCCCTATGTGAAGTCTCCTGGTTTCTATTTTGGCACTTCCACCACTACATCAAACTGGCTCAGTTGTGGCCTAGAATGATGAGTGAATCCAGCCCAAATGAGACTAAGATTATTATGTGAATTTATTTAATTCTCTACAGCGACTCTCTTCAAGCTGGTGTCCTCCAGATGTGCCGGGACTTCAGCGCACCATATTCCTAGCAAGCACAGCCCTTTGTTTCAGCTGATTTATAAAAGGAAATTGGGGGGGGGGGGGAGTAGCCTGAATCACTTAAGATAATTGTTTCATTTCTTGTACTTTGCCTTGTCAACAGAAAGTGTTTTAAGAGTTAGTACCCTTTCCACTGACTTCAGTGTAAATGGGAAAGATTAAGTTGCTCTTAATGCCTATGATGATTCTCAGTCTTCCAGGTCATGGTTGTCCCAAAGGTGTTTTTTTTCAAAAGGCAACTGGAGTTTCTTGCTTTTTCCTGGAAGACGTTTCTCTTCTCATCCAAAAAGTTTCTTTCATTCAAAAGAAGAAGTTTCTTGGATGAGAAGCGTAACATCTTCAAGGAAAAAACAAGAATGTCCAGTTGTCTTTTTAAAAAACACCTTTGGGACTAAGCTGGTCTTAATGCTTCCACCAAGTTATAGGATACCATACGATCCTAATGTTGAAATGTTCATATGTTCACAGCACTACTTCTTACAAAACATTGACAGGCACAAATGTTTGAGAATTCTGTGAGCGGCATACCTAATGCGCTGGACAAACTCTTCCACCAGTACAATCCTAGATTACTTTATTCAGTTTCAGGGAATTTAGCAGGGGTGGGCTGCTATAGTTTTGCTAGAACCTGTAGCTAATATTATGGTTGGTACGGAGAACTTCCAAATCCCACCACTGGCTGGCCCCACCCACCCCTCCTCTCCCTGGAGTCTCCATGCAGCCCATTTTGGATGTGAAGTAAGCACAGGGCCCGCACGGAGACTCAAGGAGAGTGGGAAACGGGCCTCCTGGAAGGCCTCTGAAACCCAGGGGAGGCAGTTTTCACTCTCCCAGAAGTTCGAGGAAAGCCTCCAAAGCCTGCGGAAGGCGAAAACGCCCCTCCCCCTGCTGTGCTGCAGGAGGCCAACTAGGCCATGCTCACCATGGCCACGCCCACCCAGCAACTGGGTAGAGAACCCGTTGCTGAAATTTTTGAAGCCCACTCCTGGGACTTAGTCACAACTAAATTTGTAGTCTATTGTGACCACAAAGTGAAACAAATTATTCTGAATTAAGGTGACGCAAATCTTGGAAAGTTGTTCCCCTTTGAGGAAAGCTTGAGCACCTCATCCACTAGAAACTGCTCCTCTGAGAGTGTCTACCTAGATTCTCAATCATCCAGATTATGGTTGTCCCAAAAATGCCTTTTTCCAAAAGGCAGCTGGACTTTCTTGGGGTTTTTTTTCCCTCTTAAAATGTTTAGTTTCACATCCAAGAAGCTTCTTTAGTTTTGAATGAGAAGGGAAACATTTTCAAAGAAAAACACCAAGAACGTCCAGGTGTCTTTTGGCAGAAAAGCATCATTGGGGATGCTCCTCAGAATAGGCCCCTTCTAAGATTGATCCAAAATATGGGTACTACTGTGCTTTCCTCTGCTTCTCAGCCCCTCTTCCACACAGCTTCTCTGGCCATAGCTACCAAACTTTGATGAAGAAGCTGTCAGGCCTCGAAGCTGTCTTGGGCATTGGATCTTCAGGCCTGCCACATTTGGTCTGTGGGAAACTGGGAGGGGGGATTGAATGGAGCTGTGGAGATAGTCATAATAACATACCTTTCTCTGAGAGTCAAGGACATTCTGCCCTGCACCTCAAGGGGTGTGAATAAGAGGCATCTCCAGTTGGGACTGTGTTTTGATTGGATCATATGATGGACATGTCAGTACTGGGTAGGTGCTTGAACTCTTTTGGGTGGGGAAAACCTATACAATTTCAGATTTGGGGTTTCCCAAATATGCCAATATGACATCTCTAATAAAATGGAACTTTGAGGAACTTCAAGCTTCACTGTCTTCTTTCATTGGGGGTATTACTTGGAACCCTGACACAAGCATGGTGGGAGGTTCTATCTGTCTCTTCCAGTACTATAATTTTTTGATTTACTTTCTCCACCATGCTGTCTCCAGGAAAATTCTTCTGACTTTAGCAAGTATGATGGAATGTACTCTGGATTCCCAGGAGGGGCTTCATTTCAGAGGACCAAGAGACAGTGAAGTTTAGATTGTTTGTTGGGAGAAAAAGAGTTAAGACAGCCTCTTCTTAGCAATTCTCAGAATATATCTTCGAAAATGGAAGTAGTTGCTTTAGTTTAATAAGATTTCTGTCTATCGGTGAGGAGCAGTAAAGGAAACTGCTTAGAAGTAATTCTACATGTCTTGGTGTTTTGGGGTCTGACAGCAAGAGACTAAAAAGAGACAAGACACTCCAATGCAACACGAATGGCTTTGTTGGCGCAACTTGTGTGGTCTCTTTGCTTGACATCTCCTCAACATGAATCCCTTCATTAACACAATCTGGGTTTGCCTTGTAAATCTACTCTGAAGTCTATCCATCTTCTCCATTGATTTGCATTAGGGTTGGATACAGATATAATGCATTAATATGCAACTGATGATGCAGTTTCATGTGGAATCTATTGAACAAAGGTATTCAAAAGGTTCCAAGTATGAAATAGCCCATCGGATTCGTTGCAGCTTTATCTGAAACTCGTAATATCATGGGAATTCAATTTCATGTTGTTTTGAATGTTTCATGATTGTCTTGTTATTTTTTTAAAACACCACCACAACCCAGCTATAAAAAGCTTAAAAAAGCACATTAGTCAATAAAACACCAATCAAAGGGTTTATTTCTACTTCCATTAGCTGGAACTAGTTAAGGCAGAAGATGGGTGAGAAAGAATAAAAGCACACATTCTAAGACGATGTAATCTAAAATCAAGACTGTTTCCTGTTAGAGTATGAGTTTATTTCTGCATTAAAGGTCTATTATGAAGAACTCATTGATTATAATTTAATATATTTATCCATTGTTTTGTGTGCATTTTACTTTTTGTCTGAATTACCTTTTGTGGTTCTACCTAATTAGTTTGTAAGGCACGTAATTGTTCATAAACTTCTCTCTTAAAACCTGTGTTTTCCCCAAAATAAGACAGGATCTTATTTTCTTTTGACCCTCGAAATAAGCGCTTGACCTTATTTTCAGGGAAGTCCAGGGGTGGGTTCCTGCCAGTTCTAACCTCTTCTATAGAAGAGGTTCCACAAATCTAGTGTGCCATTTAGAACCGGTTCCAGCTCCCTCGCCCCGTCCGTCTGCACATCATCAAGATGAAGAGCGAGAGGAGGAATTCTGGGAGTTGAAGTCCGCAAGTCTTAAAGCTGTCAGGTTTGAACACCCCTGGGTTTTTTTTCTAAAGGGTTAGGGGTGCAAGGGTCTTGTAACTTGACAGCTTTAAGACTTGCGTACTTCAAATGCCAGTTTCTGAGCCAACATTTTGGTTGCTAAGCAAGAGCGTTGTTAAGTGAGTTTCACATTTTACAAGTTTACATTTATTACACAACTGTGCTTATACATATTTTAGGTCGTGCATGCGATTTATTTATTTAATTAAATTGTAAAAAGTGCGCGTAGTGAAGATTTTCACCAGTTTGTAACCTTCACCCACAGAGTAGGTCAAAATGCATATTTCTGTACAACATCTGTAAATCCAAGCCCATACATTGTAATTCTTTATAAAGATGGTTATTTCATTTTTCAAGGTTGTTGTATCCCTTATGGCTAGATGGAAGGGACCTTAAAAACAGTACTGTAGTCCTTGATTTATGACCACAATTTGGACCAGAATTTATGTTGCTAAGCAAGGTGTTAAGTGAGTTGGCTTGATTTTTACCATCCTTTTTGCTAAGGTTCTATGCGAACCACTGCAGTTGCTAAGTGAATCATGCGGTTCTTAAGTGAATCTTGCTTCCCTCATTGACTTTCCTTATTGGCTAGGGTTAGGGTTAGGGAAGCCAGATTCACTTAACAACCACATGATTCACTTATTGGCTAGTAAAGTTGCAAAAGGCAACCGCAGGACACTGCAGTACATGCTGGTGGCCAAGCATCTGAATTTTTTTTTTAATTTTATTAGTTTTATTACAAAAAAAACACAAAAAGAAAAGCATGATCTTTCATGATGATGAGACTTTCAAGCGTCTGAATTCTGATCAAGAGATAGCGGGAACACTGCAACTGTCATAACTTACTTTTTTCAACGCTGTAACTTTTGAGTCTCTCAACGAATGGTTTTAAGACTACCAGGTAATGGAAGACTATCTGGTGTTGAAAAGTATCTCAAAAGGCCATTCTGTCTGGTGCAGGAACTTTCAGATCCAACCTCTGAAGACCTCCAGAAACAGGAAATACCGTATTTTTTGGAGTATAAGACACACCTTTTTCCCTCAAAAAAGAGGCTGAAAATCTGGGTGCATCTTATACACTGAATACAGCATTTGTTGACTACCAAAACCCCACCCCTTCATAGCCTCTAGGAAGCTTTTAGAGAGCTCCTGGGGGCTGGGGAGGGTAGAAATGAGCAAAAAAAGGCCCATTTTTTGCTCAATTTTACCCCCACAGCCCCCAGGAGCACTCTACAAGCTTCCTAAAGGCTATCCATGCCCTTTTGTAATGAAAAACAGGCCTGTTTTTGCAAAACACAGGCTTTTTTTTGCTTATTTTTGCCCCCCACCCCACCCCACAAGAGCACTCCGCAAGCCCCCTAAAAGGCTATTCATGCCTTTTTTGGGGAAATAACTGGAAAATGGGTCGCTTTTGAGAGGACTGCAGAGTGCAAAAACTTTTTTAAAAAATTTGACTCTTCAAAACCTTGGTGCATTTTATATTCCGGTGCGTCTTATACTCCGAAAAATAGGGTATATCTTTTTATGAGGCAACATGTTCCAGTTAGACTTAGACTAACTTTATTGCCACAGTGAATGGACACTAATCAGCATATATTAAAATGAAATTTCATTGCATACAGCTCTCAAGGGTCACCACTTCCAATATACACTACATAAACATGACAGAATAAACAAATACAAATAAATACTTCTAAACGTGTTGACAGCTCTTAGTACAACCTTATTGTATATGATTGCTACAACTTAAAGCCTTGCTGTCTTTCTCAATCTGTAGCTTCCCCTCTCTTAACCATATAGGAAGTGGCTTGTTCTTGGAACTCAATTTCCTTTCTGCAATTTTGCTCTAAGAGCCTATTCCATTGCTGGAATGGGTAGATTTTATATTCCTTGTCTATTTATCCCAAGCTGTTTATCAAATATCTCCTTCAAATGTTTTAAGCCTTTAATCCACTCAGAGAGCTTTGATTCTCCAGGATGCAAAGCAGATTCTCTGCGAAGAAGAGATTCCTCATCTCTGCAGGGATCCAATTCCACGTTTGGCTCAAGGCATGATGTTTCCCAGGCATGATGCTGAGGATAGATAGAATAATATAGAATAGAATAGAATTATTTATTGACCAAGTGGGATTGGACACACAAGAAATTTGTCTTTGGTGTACATGCTCTCAGTGTACATAAAAAGATAAGATACATTCGTCAAGAATCATAAGGTACAACACTTAATGATAGTCATAAGATACAAATAAACAATCAGGAAACAATATCAATATAAATAGTAAGGATATAAGCCACAAAGTTACAGTCCTGCAGTCATAAGTGGGAGGAGATGGGTGATAGGCATGGCACGACATAACCGCGAACGTCAAAAGTGCGCCGACAACACCGCGGCGCTAAAACCGCGATGTCAAAAGCACGCCCACAACAGCGCGCCCACAACAGCGCGCCGACAGAAGCGCAATTTAACTTAAGGTTAGGGTTAGGGTTAGGGTAGGTTTAGGGTTAGGTTTAGGGTTATTTTTAGGGTTATGTTACAGCGTGCTTCTATCAGCGCGCTGTCGTCGCCGCGCTGTTGTCACGCGGTTTTGACGGTGCGGTTTTGTCGGTGCGGTTTTGTCACCGCGCTTTAGTCACACGCGCTTTAGTCTACCGCGGTTTTGTGGTGGAACCGGTGATAGGAACAATGAGAAGACTAATAGTAATAATAATGCAGCCTTAGTAAATGGTTTGACAGTGGCGAGGGAATTATTTGTTTAGCAGAGTGATGGCGTTCCGGAAAAAACTGTTCTTGTGTCTAGTTGTCTTGGTGTGCAGTGCTCCCTTAGTTCACTTATTAGAATAGAAAAGAGCTGGAAGGTACCTCGGAGGTCTTCTAGTCCAGCGCCCTACTCAAGCAGGATCGCAGCCTGGATTTGGACTACCCCACCCCATCCCAATGGAGGATGAAGAGCGCCACCATCCCCCAAGCAGGGGCGCGCGATTCCTGGCCCTCGGTGGTCGGCGTCTAGATTCCTCGTCTCCCCTTCTCTGCCTCCGCTTCAGCCTCCCAGAACAAAAGCGGCGGAGAAACCCGAGGGCGAAGAGGCAGCGTGTGAACGCGGGGCGGGGAGGAGCCAAGGAAGAGAGAGAGAGAGAGAGAGAGAGGTGGGCGTGGCCAGCCAAGCCAAGGGGACGTTTGGCAATGGCTCCTCCCTAGCCCGCCCTCCCCCCCCCCCCAAGCGCAAACCCGGCCTCGCCGCGCCGCGTGTCTGGCGACCGGGCGCGCGGGGCTGCAGCCGCAGTATTTAAACAGAGGCTATGAGGCCGGGAGCGGCAAGGACGGCCGTCGACCCAGCTCACTCGGGAGGCAGAGAGATTGGGGAGGCGGGCGGAGGGGAAGAGGAGGAGGAAGAAAAAGTAGTAGTGGGCGAGGATGAGGATGCTGGCGCCTCCGTTGGCTCTCCTGTTCTTACGGTTACATGGAGGACGGGGCGCGGGAAAGTTGTAGCGGGGCGGCAGAACGTCCCTTCCCAAAAGCGCGAAGCAAATTCACCCTCTATTTCTGACTAGAATCCAGAGGCGAGAGGGAGCAGACGGCGCCCCTTCCGAGCGGAGCCCTCCAAACTTTTCCTCAGTGCGCCCTCGCTCGCTCTTTCCCGGCGTTCCCCAGCCACCTTGGTGCGCCTCGGTTTCTCTACCGCTGAATAGAAAGAAAAGAAAATAAATTTAACGCCCGCTCTTGATTTGGCCACCATGCCTTCCCTTCTCTTCCTCAGCTGCTGCTTCTGCAGCCTGGCAGCTTGGCTGCTCTTGACCACCCCCGCCCCCGGCAGCGGCGCTCCGGGCGTAGAGAAGGAAGTGGCGGCGGCGGCGGCCGAGGAAGAGACCGCGCTGCGGGTGCTGGTGCTGCTGCCCAAGGACGACGCGTACCTGTTCTCGCTGGCGCGGGTCAGGCCGGCCATCGAGTACGCGGTGCGGAGCCTGGAGGCGAACGGCTCGCTCCTGCCGGCGGGCTACAAGTTCCGCCTTTTCTACAGCGACTCGGACTGCGGCAACCGGGCGCTCTTCAGCCTGGTGGATATGATCGCCTTGAAGCGGGAGTGGCCCGACCTGCTGCTGGGGCCGGTGTGCGACTACGCCGCCGCGCCGGTAGCCCGGCTGGCTTCCCATTGGAACCTGCCCATGATCTCGGCCGGCGCGCTGGCCGCGGGCTTCAGCCCCAAGACGGGTGAGTACTCGCACCTGACCCGAGTGTCTCCGGGCTACGCCAAGATGGGCGAGATGTTTCTGGCGCTCTTCCGCCACCGCAAGTGGAGCCGCGTCCTGCTGGTTTACCACGACGACAAGGAGCAGCGCAGCTGCTTCTTCGCCGCCGAGGGGGTCCACCTGGTCTTCCGCGAGGCCGGCTTGCACCTGGACGACTTCGCCTTCGAAGAGAGCGGCAAGTACGCGGACGACGTGGTGCGCGCCATCCAGGGCGGCGAGAGAGGTGAGGGCGCGCGGGATCGCTCGCAGAGTCAGGTTTCCTATAGCGGGGCTTCTGGGCTGCAAAACGGAGGGTCCGGTGAAACGGCGCGCAATCCAGGACGGGGAGGGATCCCGAGGCCGCAGCTTCACGCCGGATCCGTGGGTGGGGGAGCGTGTGGATGGGACTTGAATCAAGGATCCGCGCGCGGTAGATCGCTTGGTTTTGTTCTGAATGAGCTCCGGAACCTGCAGTCTTCTCGAATGGTTGAAGACTAGAACTCCCGTTCTGATATACACCAAGTGTTTTCGGAGTTGTAGTCCCAAAACATTCTGGAGAGCATCGGGTAGCCTGCGGTTCATCTCCATTTTAAGCTTCGTGCTATATTCATCCTGGGAGGGTGCCACCCTCTAGCCGTATTTGCAGAGCTGGTTGCAAATATTTACTCAGAAGTAACTCGGACCGAGTTCAGTAGGTCAGACTTATTCCCAGGTAAGAGGACCCATAGCAATTGCAGCTTCTGTGCCTCTGACCTGTCCTTGCAAATTCTCTATGGGGTAAGTCGGGCTCCAGGTAGGTAGGTAAGTAGGAAGGTAGGTAGGAAGGAGGGACGGACTTATGAATTACAGAAGGCTGAAATATGAACAGAGATGTATCTTGAACCAGATTCAAAGATCTCATTCGAATACACCTGAGAATTCATGGGATTCTCCTTTATCCTCCATCTAGAGGTGCTATGTATGGGAAAAAAGTTTGCTTATCACACCAAACACACTGAATGTATTAATTGGCATGGTCTGTTTCAAAAAGAAAAAAAATGGAATTTATGACGAAAACAGGTAGCTGCTTTTTTCACACTTCATATCAAGGTGTTTTGGTACCTAACGGAGGAGGAAACATCCTGTCAGTAGGAACATTGGTGCAAAACAGGAGCTGTAAAACTTCTACTATAGCAATATGGGTATTATGAGAGAAGGAGTATAGCATCTCTAGTTACATATTTCTTCCAAACAAGGCACTTTGCAGTAAATTCTCATTCACTGGATTCACATTAATGCTGTTCCACGCATGACCCAAAGGGGTTCCTGATGACTTGATGCCATGTAGCATATCAGACAGTACTATGATGCCACATAGTATGACAGACTGTAGTAGATTTGTCCTATGACATCAAGTCCTGTGTGTCACATATCCCATTAAGTATTCCTATTGGGTTGTGCATGTAACATCACTGATGTGAATTCAATGAATGTGAATTCAATGGAAAGTGCTTTGCTTGGGAGAAAGATGTAACTTGGAAACCGTAGAAACTTTGCAATTGTTACCAAGTGGCTAGTTATTCAAAAAAGGCTAGAGACTGTCTGCATGTCAATATTTGTACTTGATATTAGTATTTAATTTACATATTTATAATTCATTTACATTTGATTTGATATGTGTTCTGTTTGAGTAAGTAAAGAACATGAAAAATGTCTTCAATAGAGTTGCATAATTTGCCTTAAATTACCTTGTACTTATAATTTTTAAAATCCCAATCCAGGACATTTTTGTTTTAATTTGTCCACGACAGAGATAGGTGGTGATCTTTGATCAAGTGCTCAACATGATTTAGGAGAAAATGTAAAAAGCAAAGGCATGCTGATTTTCATGCTTTGTTGCCATAAACCCATAATTCGATCCAGTTGCTCTGACTCTACTCTGAATTAAGGGACTACACAGGGGCATAAAATGGAAGGATTTTTTTTTATTATATATCTTTTGTGTTTACATGCATATAAAATGAAGAGTCATCTCCAATAAGGTTGACTATTCATTCTTGCTTGAAATTAAGGGTGCAAGTAGATTATAATATTTATTCATTTATTTAAAAAAAAACTTTATTCCTGTATGCTGCTCCAATCATATGATTCTGAGCCATACAACGTTGAAATTCTGGTTTATACTTTTTATAATGTGTCTGCGTATGTAGAGTTGGTACAATTCGAACTACAAATTAAGAAGCTCAAAAACACCAATCAATGGAGATCTCAGGAAATAGTTTCAAGAAGCCAATTCTTAAGAAGCCAAGTTTAATTCTACCTTTGTAAGGAGGATGGAGATAGTACTTTTGAGGTGTTATAAGGATTTGCAATAAGATAATATACATATGCAAATTGCTATAAAGTACTGTGCAGATGTGTGTTAAGTCCTTTGTGTACTTTTCCCTTTTATAGTGCATTTCCTAATTTTCTGTAGCTTGGGAAGTAATAGAATGGGAAATATTTGGAGCTGATCATTTAGAAAAGTGCTCTGGGGTTTATTTTAGCTTCATGTTAAACTATTACTTACGAGCTGTGCTTCTCCATGACTACTATGAGTTTGATTGCACATAAGCAATGTGCAATTCAATGGAATTCAAATTCAATTCAAATAGAAAATTGAGAATCCTAATTTATGGAGTTCCACTCTGAATAAAGTGCATTCACCATTCGTTTGACTGAACTTTTATTATGAATAATGTTAAGAAAACCGGCATATTTCTAATCCATTTCATAATGGATTCTGTTCATTTGTATCATTACTCTTTTATTCATTCATTAAATACCAGCATGCATGTTTATTTACAGTTCTTAATTGCATTGTACAAAACAAGTGGTAAAACATAAAGCAGTTGCTATGAATTTCCACCGAGATGGGGTAAGCCTATCGCTTCTCTAAGCACAAACAAAATCCTGTCATTTCAGAAACCGCTTCTTCCTTTCTTTCCAAATTTTATTCATTTCGGAAGCTTACTTTAGAAGTGTATAGTTTTCCCCCCTTTTTATTGCTTTGTTACACAAGTGGAAACCAGAAAGGTTTGCTCATTTACAAGAAGTACACTTGGATTATGATCAGAAAGTTCCTTTGCTCCCTAGTTTACAACACAAGTGGTTGTTTGCAGATCCATATAGCTACCATAGCAATTTCCTGGAGATGACATTGGCCCTTGTGAGGCAACAAGATAGTAGAGCAGTCTGTCTCACCATGCCTCATTAAGAAGAAACCACAAGCAGAATCCTCTTTTAAAAAAATGCTCCAGATGATCAGATAAAACTCAGTTAACTTCAAAGTTACATTCCTTTCCTTCCTGTGTTACCACCTCAGAATTCCTGTTCTTCCCTTTGCTGTCTTCGCCTATTTCCATTTACTGTTTATATTTGTCAATGAAGAAATGAGCAGGATTTCCCTCAGTTTCTTCCTGTGCTTCCCTCGACATCTGGCAGATACAACAGGCTGTCTTTCCCCAAAGCTTAGCTCATTGTCTTTGTTATTTACCTGTGTGTATGTCTTGCCCATTGGACACGGTGGCTCAGTGGCTAAGACGCTGAGCTTGTCGATCAGAAAGGTCGGCAGTTCGGTGGTTCGAATCCCTAGCGCCGCGTAATGGGGGTGAGCTCCCGTTACTTGTCCCAGCTTCTGCCAACCTAGCAGTTCAAAAGCACATTAAAAATGTAAGTAGAATAGCAATAGCAATAGCAATAGCAGTTAGACTTATATACCGCTTCATAGGGCTTTCAGCCCTCTCTAAGCGGTTTACAGAGTCAGCATATTGCCCCCAACAACAATCCGGGTCCTCATTTTACCCACCTCGGAAGGATGGAAGGCTGAGTCAACCCTGAGCCGGTGAGATTTGAACAGCCGAACTGCAGAACTGCAGTCAGCTGAAGTAGCCTGCAGTGCTGCATTTAACCACTGCGCCACCAAATAGGGACCACCTTTGGTGGGAAGGTTCTGTGCACCTTCTCTGTTTAGTCATGCCGGCCACATGACCACGGAGACGTCTTCAACAGTGCTGGTTCTTTGCCTTTGAAACAGAGATGAGCACTGCCCCCTAGAGTCAGGAACGACTAGCACATATGTGCGAGGGGAACCTTTATCTTTACCTATGTTTTGCCCAATCTGTTGTCATTCAGATGTGATGGAGGACATCTCATCTACAGCAGGGCTCTGAAATGTAGATCAAGAAGATGATGCACCATGGTACCTTCTGAAAATCGTATTATTATTATTATCTGCCTTTGCTTCAAATATTTCTTTCACAATATCAGTCTTTATTTTCCTCCCCCTGCCTCCGTTTTTCCTGTTTTTATTCAAAATAGGAAGTTGTTCTCTGGTAGGTCAGACATGGATGACTTTTGGACTCCTTTAGTTCAGCAGGGGTAATAAGCGAGGAAGTCAGTGTTAACAATAAATGGCGGATTCTACTGGATTGTTCGTGGCCTGGACTTGTCAACCGATTGCCTGAAATAATAACCGTTTCCAGATCAGCCCTATTATTTTGTTGCAGCTGAAAACAAGGAGCAATCTTGGTTCACCTAAAGACTCAGACATTTATTGAGGCATAAACAACTAACGAAGTAGACTGTAGTTCACAAAAGCTTGTGTTGTAATAAATATGTTATTCTTCAAGCTCCCTGGGAGTCCCCGTGGTATTTATGAAATGTGGATCGAGTCACAAGGGTCGGATTCATAGCTGTCCTGTTAAACACATAGTTGCCCTTTTGAAATCCTCCTCAGAAAATCTGTAAGGATTGCAGAGAATGAGTCCATATCTGTCCAAGGAATGTCCCAAACATAAGAATATAAGAAAGTTGCAGTAGTGCCTGATACATGCCTTATGCTCACTATATCCCTTGAGTAAGCCCGACATTCCTTCCCACAACTAGATTAAAGTGGTGTCCACATCCATTAAAATCTACAAAAGGTTTTGTAATATCCAATCTTGGTGTGCTTGGTGATCTTGATGTACTTAATGGACAGTTTGATGGAGTACTCAGTTGATCAGTCAGATAGAATCACTCAGATAGGAGTCCATCTAATAGTTTGATCATATAGTCAACCCAACACGCAAACCAGAGGTTCAGGAATGGACTTCCTGTAGGGCCGTTTTTCGCCCTCCGGAGGCTTCAGGGAAGCCTCCTGAAGCCTCCAGAAGGCATCTGGAGTTTGGGGGGTGGGGAGGCTGTTTTCATCCTCCCCAGGCTCCTAGAAAGCGTCTAGAGCCTGGGGAGGGTGAAATACGGGACCACTGTGCTATCCCGCGCCAAAAGCGGAGGGGAGGGCGGGGGTTGTGCATGCATGTGCGGGAGGGGGGGTCATGTACATAAAATTATGGGCGTGGGCACACCCGCACATGACCCCCCTGCGCTCCCCCTGCTTTTGGCACACAATGGCAAAAAGGGTTCACCGACAAAAAGGGCAAAAAGGTTAGCCATCACTGATATAGTCCATATTCTGCCATTTTATTAATGGGGATATTCACAGGATGATGATGTTGATGATGACGATATTACCCATTCAGTTGTATTCAACTCTTGCCAATTCTATGGGCCAGGTCTCTTCACATCTTCCAATCTTGCACTTTTTTTGAGTTGTTCTATGCTCTGGCTGGTCTCAGCTTTGATCATGTCCAGCCACTGTGTTCTTTGGTGGCTTTTCCTTTTACCACTAATTCTTCCAAGCATAATTTCTCCCTCCAGTGAATTTTCCCTCGTGACATGGCCAAAATAAGCAAGATGCAGTTGGAGGGAGGCAGGGTTTGCCTTCCGGGTGACATGTCTGGTGGATATTCACAACATTTGATCAAACGCTATGCTTAGATCCCCTATATTCACAGCATATCCTAAGATAGTAACTTGTTCAAAAAAGGAGATAAGGATAATCTGGCATGCCTTGTTGGTGTCACAATCCCATGCCGGTTTTATAAATAGCCATTCTGCCCAAGTGCTCACAAATATGCTGTTTAATAAACTACTTGAGGACTTTAGACATCATACTGACAGGCCTATAATTTCCTGATTCCTCCTCCTCCCGTTTTCTTCAGGCAGGGACAACAGTCTTCTGGGTCCTCACCAGTTGTTTTGCAATCATCTCAGATAGTTTCTTTGATACCCTAGGACCGTTATGGCCAATCTATGGCATATGGGTGCTGGAAGTAGCACACAGAGCCATATCTCCGGGCACAACATCTCCTGGTCTTCACATGCACAGGAGGAAGAGCAGCTGCTAACTTAGCTAACTTAACATGTGCGCCAGAAGACCAGGTGGCCGATCCACATGCTGTAAACCAGAAAAATCATCTTCCCGGCGCACAAACGTGCATTGGGCAGCTGCTCTTCTGGTTTCCAGCACACACACATGCACGCCTCTGTTTCGGCACTCAGTGCCAAAAAGGTTTGCCAACACTGCCCTAGGATATAATTCTTCTGGCCCTAGAGACTTAGATTAGTTTAAGTTAGCTAAATATTCTTTTGCCCACCACTTTTCTAAATAGCATGAAGATAAATACAGATAATACAGTGCCGGCCAATTAAAGCAGTTTTTTTTTAATGTGAGCAGTTAATTATACTTGGTTCTTTTTACCGCCTGAATCAAATGCAGTAGTAGGTTTAAGGTTGATGCTGAGGACATCTCATTCCCAGCACTCCTGTACTTAGAAGCGTGCAGATCCATGTACAACCACAGTTGAGCCCAAAATTTATGGTGCTAAGTGAGAAATTCGTTAAGTCAGTTTTGCCCCATTTTTATGACTTTTCTTGGGACATTTGTTAAGTGAATCACTGCCGTTGTTAAATTGAGTGAGCATAGCTTCCCCATTGGCTTGGGTTGTCAGATGGTTGCAAAAGTGGATCATATGATCCCAGGACCGTCATAAATGTGAGTCAGTGGTCAAGCATCTGAATGTAAATCATGTGACCATGAGGATGTAATAGTCATAAGTGAAAAATGGTCACAAATTCCTTTTTTCAGTGCCATTCTACTGAATGGTGACTAAGCAAGTTGTAATTTGAGGACTACCTGTATTGTACATCTTGATAGCTAACTCGAGATGGGACACAGGATTTGATGGTAAACACGTGTTCAGTTTGATAGGGGAATTTCTGGGTGCAATTCAAGAGGCTGGTTATCACTTTTAAAGCCCTACATGGCATGGGGCTTCCCCAAAAATAAGACAGGGTCTTATTTTCTTTTTACCGACAAAATATGGCTTGGGCCTTATTATGAGGGGAGGGTTTATTGTTTTGGGGTTGCCGGGCGGCTGCTGTATTCCGAGCGAGCTCCCAAAGAGCCGGGCACAGCCTCATGGGCGAATGGCTGTGTTGCACTGTCGCAGCAGCGCAACACAACAGCCACGAGCAACCATCCAGCAAACCCCCTTTCTAGCCGGGCACAGTGCCATTCACTGACCTAGGGCTATCGCCAAGCCGCATGAGCGCCTGTTCGCTGCCACCCGGCTCCCGCGGCTTGGCGCCTTTGAAATGCCAGTGAATGGCGCTCTGCATGGCTGGAGAGGGGGGTTGCACGAGCAGCTGTTCCGCTCTCGCTCACGCGCCTCCCAGCCTCATGATCCCCTGGCCAAGCTCTCCCTGCAGAGCCAGAGCACCTCCACCGCCTCCATCCCAGCATGGCTTTTTCAGCGACTTCCAAACTGAGTCTTCCAGCAGTGGCCGCTCTGGGCGTACACTCTATTGTTGTATGTTCTGCCAGCAGCTGGCCCACAACCAGGGGGATTACGTGCACATGCACAGGGGGAGCGTGGAGGGGGGTTTCATGCACAGGGGGCAGGACACTTGGGGATGGAGGTTGCACCCAGTGCATTATGGGTGTGGTGGCGCATACGTGCTGTCACACATTTGCACTTTTGGCACACGATGACAACAAGGTTAGCCATCACTTACTTAGGGAGTGTATCTTTTCTATTGAAAAGATCTATGAAACATTATTCCCCCTTGAGACTTAGAAAGCCTCTACCCTTTTAACGCTCTGGAAAGCACTTAAGAGCTGGCTTTTTTTATTTATTTGTACACTGCCTTTATTATTTTTACAGTGAAGGTATTCTACACATCTTTCTGCTATTTTTCCCACAACAACAACCCTGTGAAATGGGTTGATCTAAGAGAGAGTGAATAGCCCCAAATCCCCTAGCTGGCTTTCATGGCTAAGGTGGGACTTGAACCCGTCTTCTGCTTTCTAGCCTGGTATCTAAGCAACTAGGCCAAACTGGCTCTCCATTCCCCACAAGCATTGGAATAACTGGAATTGGAGGGGAGTGTTGTGGTCTGCATTGGGGATATTTGGTTGTGGCACTGGGTTTTTCTGTTGTCTTGTATAGTTTATACATATTGTTTTATCCTTTGGCTGTGAGCCACCTAAAGTTTGGTTTTAAGGTAGGTGGCTATACATAAATAAATTTGCAAACTGGAAGTTGCGGGGAGATACTTAACTTTCCTTTGCCCACACTGATTTTGCTACCTCTCTTATCAGGACTTACAAAATATTTTGTTGGCATGAAGAGAAATATAGGCATGGATAAGAAGATACGGAATTATAATAAACCATCACTGACTTCAGAACCATTCTGTATAACAAATGGAGATAACAAATGGAGAATTCCCATTACAAGTAGTCCTTTAGTTACAACCACAATTAAGCCCAAAACCTATGTTGCTAAGTGAAACGTTTCTTAATTGAGTTTCTCCCCCTCCCATTTTACAACCTTTCTTATCACAGTTGTTAAGTGAGTCATTACAGTTGTTAAGTTAGTGGCACGATTGTTAAGTGAATCTGGTTTCCTCATTGACTTTGCTTGTCAGAAACTTGAAAAAGGTGGCCCCCGGGACACTGCAACTGTCATAAATATGAACCAGTTGCCATGCATCTGAATTTTGATCACGTGACCATGGGGATGCTTGGCAACTGGTTCATATTTAGGACGGTTGGGTCAAAACTGGTTCGTAAGTCACTTTTTCAGTGTTGCTGTAACTTTGAGCAGTTCACTAAATGAACTGTTGTGAATCAAGGACTACCTGCATATCTTTAGTTCCATCCCAAGACATTTTATTATATTACGTGGGATATTCTGGGGGAACTGGATTCTTTTTACAGTTGTTTTTCAAACTAAGGATAGCTTCTTCTTGACCTAAACCATTCCTTTTGTTGATCTACTTTCACATTTCTTAGGAATCAGACTTCTTTTTAAGGCCTTTGGTTCAAGGAATGTTAAAACTCTAGGCGCCTACCCAAAAGGAAATGTTGGAGGGACAGCAAAAAAATGTGATGCTTAACCTTTCATCCTTTTATAGTGATGTTGCTCAGAGTGAGGGTCCAAGGGATGCTTCCTTTTGGCACTTCTGAATAGGGAGTTTTTCTCCCTGTCAGTCTGCAAGATCCACAAAGTATTAATAAATAACAAAAGTATTTTGCGGAAACTGAGCGGTGACATGGTGCACATTTAGGAAAACAAACCAGAAAGAGAGGGGACCAAAAGAATTTTACTGCAAAAAAGGGCAAGGCGGCTCAGTGGCTAAGACGCTGAGCTAGTGGATCAGAAAGGTCAGCAGTTCAGCGGTTCGAATCCCTAGCGCCACGTAACGGAGTGAGCTCTCGTTACTTGTCCCAGCTTCTGCCAACCTGGCAGTTCAAAAGCATGTAAAAATGCAATTAGAAAAATAGGGACCACCTTTGGTGGTGTGCACCTTCAGCGTTTAATCATGCCGGCCACATGACCACGGAGACGTCTTTGGACAGCACTGGCTCTTTGGCTTTGAAACTAACATGAGCACCGCCCCCTAGAGTCGGGAATGACTAGCACATATGTGCAAGGGGAACCTTTACCTTTATATAACAAAATAAAATATGTGCATTTAACATTAACGACAATAACTTCAAGTCAAGTTACAGGTGCTGAAAGCAGATCTGTTAGGTTAAGCAAGGGTGTGCCTCTGTCAGTTTTACTTATTTTGTATATTTCTTTTACAGTACTGCCGCAATCAAAATTGGACAGTGGATGGGGTACAACAAAACAAAAACAAAACATGAAAACAAGATACAAACGAACCAATAAACCAACTGGCTAACCAGAGTTTCTGTTAATGATGGGCAGAATTGGGTTCAGCAAGCCATTGGCCAATTTTTCTTGGTGCTGAACCTCAAAGGGTTCCCAAAGGGATAACCATCACTTTCAGGTGGCCCTTGAAGCCTCTTAGCACTCAATGCAACAATTTCAAATTTCAAATTCTGGCTTGATGGCATTGTTCCCTGAAGGATTTAGCCACTGCTTTTGGTACACGCTGTATCGTCCAGGTTGCCTCCAATGGCATTCCTATATCTAGGACACATTGCTCTAGTCTAGTCCAATTAAATGATGAACAAGATATGACTCCTATTATCAGGTAGCATCATAAACTGGTGTACCAGCAAAGTCAGAGAAAGCATTTCCTTGCTGTGGCTTCTACTTGTAGCTTAAACAGGTGAGAGTCCAGGAGAATTCACTAATCCACTATTTTACTATTCATAGTAACTACTAAGACTAATATTAATAGATCTTTTTGATGTTTGTTGACAGCAAGCAACTTCATTGGCTTCATATTTATTCTGGGGTTGTTTTGCTTCAGCAAGATTCTTATAGCTTCAGACTGTACTTTAACTGATCGTTCAATCTACTAGGCTGTTCAACTTGTTGTTAGTTGTGAAGTCGTGTCCAACCCATCGCGACCCCATCAACAACGTTCCTCCAGGCCTTCCTGTCCTCTACCATCCTCTGGAGTCCATTTAAGCTTACGCCTACTGTTTCAGTGACTCCATGCAGCCACCTCGTTCTCTGTCGTCCCCTTCTTCTTTTGCCCTCAGTCTTTCCCAGCATTAGGCTCTTCTCCAGTGAGTCCTTCCTTCTCCTTAGGTGGCCAAAAGTATTTGAGTTTCATCTTCAGGATCTGGCCTTCTAAAGAGCAGTCCAAAGGTTGATCTCCTCTAGGGCTGACTGGTTTGATCGCTTTGCAGTCCAAGGGACTGCAGGAGAGTTCTCCAGCACCCTAAGCTGTTCAACTTAAATGTTATCTAAGTCTTCATCTTTTTACCAGATAAATTGTCATATAGTTACGTTAAGGCCAAGCAACTGGGAGTCATTGAGCTGACAAGTCCCCAAAGCTTTTACTCAGGAGAAAACAAGTTCTAACAACCTATTTGGAGATCTAGCTCATCTTTTTCCTTTGGCCATGCCTTTAACCATGGATATAAAAACTGAGCAAGTTTGATTATAGTAGTGTTAATGTCTATATATCAAGGAGGTTCCTAGATTGCAATATATTAACATCATAAAATAAAATACCTGCAAAATTCATTTTTTTCCTTTTTGACCTCCTTGAAAAAAATACCATAGTAGGAAAATATTCCCTATCTTATTGCCAAAAAAATGATCTTGAGTTTAAGATTACTCAGGAAATCTGAGCATATACAGCAATGGTATTAGCATTTGTTCATAAATTGTCTGGATAGATAGATATCTAGACATCTGAATAAAGAGTTTTAGAGATGATCTGCCAGTGTTCTCGATATGGACAACTATTTCAAACCTATCTTGGAGGTACATAGAAAAGCAACTGCTGAAGAATTGTTATCTAGAAGACTTGTGCGTGAATAAATGGAATCTTTATCTAAAGAAAATAAAAATATTCTTTGAGGCAATACTGTAACTGTTATGTGCTGAGCAAATAGTGAATGGCTTCACACTTTCCTTTAAGAATTGCTCTCAATACCCAGTTGGCGGGTATGGCCAAAAATGTTTTTGTCCACTTTAAGGCTAAGTAAATTTCTGGGAAGAGATTGTGACAGCTTGAATCTGTTTTGAATCTGTCAGCTTAAAGTCTATTTTTTTAGAGCTAAGAAGAGGAATAATTTTCTGTGTCCCTTAAAGCTGATGTAGTCTGATACCAGCAGTATTTATACGGATTTTGTTTTCACTTCATTATCTTTAACTCTTGTAATGAATTGGAAGTGCAAATTTCATGCTTTGAACACCTTTTCTGAGTTTTGAATCTTCCCCCCTTTTGTTTTTTTTCTCCATAGTGAGGGGAGGACAGGGGTGGGTTTCTCGCCCTGTTCCAACCGGTTCGGTTGGAACGGGGCCGGTGGCGTCCTCGTGCATGCGTGCGGTGCACTCATGCGTACTAGCGTCTGCGCGACGCTCCAACTGCTCCTGGAGGATCGCGCAGGCGCTGTATGCGTCCTGCGCATGCGTGGAAGCGCAGAACTCGTCAAAACCGGGTAAGGACTGCGGGCGGGCGGGCACGCCCTTCGCCGTTCCCGGAAGTTACTTACTTCCGGGTTCGCCGACCAACCGGTTCGCAGGGACCGCCGTGAACCGGTTGAAACCCACCCCTGGGGAAGGAGTATCCAGGATAGGTTGACCTTGTCCTCTCTTGATTGGACTGAGTCAGATAAGCTCTTTTAGCCATGATTTGGTCATCAGGCTCCACCCAGTTACCGACTCAGTCCATCAACCGACGGCTGTGTTCATCCTGAGGAACCTGAGGAAAGATTACCAGGTTTCTCTTCACCTGGCAGGGCTGCAGAAGGGGACCCCTCCCTCCAGGTGAGGATTCCCTTCGGCTTTGTCATCCTGTGTTCCGGCAACCTTGCTATCACGATTTATGCAAGCCCTATTCAATCCTTTTTTGAGTGCCTGACTAGCCGGAGAAGCCCAGACAGGGCAACGAGCCGTTGCTGCGGCTTTCCTTTAAAGAAAGTCTTTCTTTTAAGGAAAAACTTCCCCTTTAAGGAAAGAAAGAAAAGCAGCTGGAGGAGGAGGGCCAGAAGGCTCTCAGCAAGCTGCTGTTAACAGCAGGAGGCCACAGGTGAGAGCGGCAGCTCTTAGTAGCACAGGCAACTCTTAGTAGCACAAGTTTTTTTTCAAAGCCCTGAGGGCAGGGCTGTTGTATTTGCCCCGCAGAGCCTGTCACATTTTGTCAAGTTTTGGAGAGCTTGAACGATCAAATATTATTTTCATTCCTTTGCTAATAGGTTTATATATTGTTAGATTTATAATGTTTTCCACATTTTGTTTATAAACTCAAAGCAGCATATATAACATTTCCATCCACTGTTCCCCACAATAATCTTATAATTTACTTTGAGAGAAGGGAGCTGGCCCAAGTCATCCAGAAGCTTCCATTAGGCAGTCTACAAACCTTGGTCATCCCAGTGCCCATCTATTAACTTTACTATTACACTGCACTTGGTTAAGATATAGATCAGAGATCACTAAGAAATTGTGCACTTGAAGATTAAATTGGAAAAGAGAAATTATGAAAGAAGGCAATAGAAGAGCATTTCTATACGGATGTCAAAACTATCTGTTGACAGGAGTCAAGCTGAATTTCACAGAGTTGATCTTTCTAATAAGATTATTTATTATTATTTAGTTATTGTTGTATCTTATTTTTCCCCTTCCCCCAAACCTCCCCTTTCCTCTCCCAAGATCTTGATTGTTTCTGCCTAGCTGGGAAATATCCTTTTCTGCCTGAAACCCCAGAGAATTGCTGCTGGCTGGGTTATACTGGGCAAGGGAGGCTGAGTCGAGTTATGTTTACTGGTTATGTTGGAATCCTAAATCCTTGGCAGATTTAAGATGCATGGACCTCAACTCCCAGAATTCTCCAGCCAGTCCTCCTTTAGGTGTATAGCTATAGCTGGCTTTCATAAAATATGATATCTATAAATGATAAATGAAAGTTAAATATAATGTATAATATGCATTTATATTTATATATTACATTATATATATTGTGTGTGTGAATTCAGAACAAAACTTGTTCCCAATTCCTCATTTCTTTTAAGCAGATTTGTATACCATGAGTCTGATTATTATGGGACTTTTTTCTGAATCTTGTTAAGCATTATCTAGCCCACTAATGATAAACCTTTTGTGCTTGACATGTCAAAAGTTTGGAAAATGCTTAACACCTTGGCATGTCACACCCTTCTCCAAAACAAAAGAGAAACAGTTCTTTATCTTCCCTCCATCAAGGCCCCCTGAACAGCAGCATTCAGTGACAATGATGAGGCCAGCCCTAGAGTTCAATCCCAGCCCTTCGGACTTTAGCCCAAGAATCACCACTGCCACACAAAAAGGCTGTTTCATTGCTGTTCCCAAGGAGCACAAACCTTGGGGAACAACACAATTGCCCCAGTGGCCCAGCGCTCCCCAGAATCTTCCATGCAATGCTTAATTTCAGGTTGTGTTATCTCTTTGTTGATCAGGTTGTGTTATCTCTCTGTTGAAGGCCCCTGCAGCCTACCAAAGGCTGCCCCAGGTTGCACAAGGCCTTTGTTCTTGCAGCAGCTTTAGAGAAGAGCAGTCTTCCATAGCCTCTTCAGTCTCCAAAAACCACATGAAAGCACAACCCATTGTCGTGTAATTTTTGGAGGCTCCATAAGCCACACAAAAGCACCCTCCATTCTCCTGTGGCCTCCACAGCCTCCAAAATCACATAAGAATGGAATGTACTTTCAGGAATAGTTGGTGCCAAGTGTTGGTAAATGCTGGGATATCACTCAAAATGTTTTGACATGTCGCTTTTGACACATGTATTATGGATTTACCACCACTGGTTTAGCAAATCGTAAGCACTTTAAATGCCTTTAAGTAACTAGTCAGATCCATGCTGGTCACTATATGAATGAGTGACATCCATTTGGACCTGCCCCTGGTGATCCACAGCTCTTTTAAGGAGATTCCAATGGGATTCCTTTGGGAGACTGCAGGGGCCTTCAACAGAGAGATAACACAAGCTGAAAATAAGCGGTGCATGGCAAATCCTGGGGAGCACTGGACCATGAGGACAATTGTGTTGTTCCCCAGGGCTTGTGCTCCTTGGGAACGACAATGAAGTGGCTTTTTTGTGTGGCAGTGATAGTGCTTAGGTTGAAGTCAAGGCCTGGGTCTAAACTTCAGGGCTAGCCTTGTCATTGCCACCAAGGGCTGCTTTTCAGTGTCGCCTTGATGGAAGGGAAAGGACTGTTTCTCGTGTGTGTTTGTGTGTGTGTGTGTGTGTGTGTGTGTGTGTGTGTGTGTGTGTAAAAGAGGCAGAGACTGAAAGACATGCCAGCAGAGTCTATCCACCTTATTCATTGCCTTTCCTTCTTACCAAACTTTGCCAAACATGGTTGTTTTTCCTAGTCCATCATCTGCTCATATCGCAGGTCCAAAGAATTCAAATTTCTGGAACAGTTCATCTTTATTAGTATTTATTTTACTTTAATGGTTGCATAAAATCAGGTGCTTAATGCCAGTTAACTTAGGAACTGCCATCCTGTAAAACGGTTAGTGAAAGTTGGCCTTTCATTGACTGTTTTTCTTTTTCACATTGAATATCCTGGTCTTGTTGATGTCCTTTGTATAGCCCTGAATTAACAAAAACAAAAACAAAACAACCAGAGGACCGTCTGTGTCATTGTCTCCAGCTTTTCAGAAATTTGACAGTCTGTTCCTGGTCTTTGAGGAATGGCTTCTTATCTCTGTTTTCCATTTATTTCCACCAGTTGTGATCATGTGTGCCAGCAGTGACGCAATACGGAACATCATGTTGGCTGCACATCGGCAAGGAATGACTAGCGGAGATCATGCTTTCTTCAATATTGAACTTTTCAACAGTTCGTCATATGGTAATGTAATTTCTATTTTCCACTGGCTTGCAAGATTTTTCTAAACATGCTAACAATTTTAGTGATGGTGTCAGTTTTTAAGCAAGTCATTGTAACCTTTCAAACAAGCATGTGAATTATGACATTTGGCAAAAAACAAAAGTAAGCAAGCAGATCCATGGTTAAATACAGTGGAAGTTAATTTTGTTCATGGTTGCTTCCCATGCTGTTTTCAGAAAATTGTGCTATTCTGTAAAATGGTTTACTTTGAGAAACAATTGTTTGTCTGAATTCTCTGTGAGTTCTTATAGCTGAACCAGTCTTGTTGTAAGGTCCTTCCTCGCCAGCCTTCTCAAGAAAGCAGAACTCTTGAAACAATTAACATTTCAGAAGGAAATGGTATTGGACCTGGGTACTTGAGAGACTGCCTGCTGCCAATTACCTCCAATAGACCGATTAGATCCCACAGGTTAGGCCTCCTCCGAATTCCATCCGCCGGCCAATGCCGACTGGCGACTACCCGGAGGAGAGCCTTCTCTGTGGCTGCTCCGACCCTCTGGAACGAGCTCCCCGTGGAGATTCAAACCCTCACCACTCTCCAGGCCTTTCGCAAAGCCCTTAAAACCTGGCTGTCCCGACAGGCCTGGGGCTAAAGAGCTTTTGCCCCCCTCCTCGAATGGTATGGTTGTTGTGTGTTTTAAATTGTGTATTGTTATGTTCGTCTTTTTATCCCCTGTCTGTACCCCCTTCCCTGACTGAATTGTGAGCCACCCTGAGTCCCCTTCGGGGAAAAGGGCGGCATATAAATATAATAAATCCAATCCAATCCAATCCAACTTTTATTGGAAGAGAGTGATAGCAAAGAGCGTGTAGGCAGGATCTGAAGTTTCCCGCTCAAAAGCGTTAGACTAAACTGCTACAAGCAAAGCCCCTCCCAGTGTCCAGTTCAACATCCAGCCAATACCAAGGTGCAAAGATGTTTTGAGAACCTCAGGCAGAGAAGGTGATAACTGTCATCTCCCACTTGCTTTGGTTTCACTTTCTCTCGTGGTGAGATAACACAGGTGGTTCAGAGCACATTCCTCCTCCTAGGATGATCTTGGTCACATTCCTTCCCCTCTCCCTATTCCTCACAAAGTACAGCAAAGCAAAGCGAAGAAGCCCTCCCAAGCCTCCACCCACCCACCAGCCCACCAGAATGGCAGCGTCCCAGTAGAGAACTATGGGACCTGATACTGGTTTTGAATGTGCATTACTATGATGCAAGACACTGCATCACACTCTGATTGACTGAGGCATCGTTTGGTCTTCTCAAACTATATGATGTTATAAAAGGTCCACCAGACCAGATAAGCTTAACTCCTAGTTAATGGGCAAAACTTTTCCATTTGCTTGATAGCAATATGCAAGTGATTTGTGATTGCCTTTCAACTTTTCACTTTAGCCAGTACTCCTGGACTTTCATTGTAGTCTCCTCCAGATGCTAACCAGGCCTGATTCTGCTTAGTTTCTAAGCCAAGAGAAAGGCAGGTGATGTCATCTGCTGAGACCCAAGTTAATTCTAATTGATTAGTTAATTAATTCTCATCAAGTCAATGTTGATTATTAGCAACCACATAGATTGAGTCACTCCAGAATGATCTGCCCTAACCTGGCCAAGATTTTTCAATGGGGACTCTGTTGCAATCAAGTTCATCTGTCCTGCTGCTGGTTGTCGTCTTATCTTTCCTTCCATTTTTGCCAACATTGTGGACATCTCAAGAGGAACTGGGGTGCTCTCATAGTGTGTCCAAACTTTATTACCGTAGACTGGGCTTATCATATGTGCCTCAAGTGATAGCTCTAGATTAATTCCACTTGTTGTCCTGTAATGGTTTGTGGGAATAACCCTGGGAGACAGTGTTGTGGCCCAACAGCGGCCAGCAGAGCTGGTGGTAGATTCGGACAGTGAGGAGGTTGGGGCGGAACATGGGCCAGTCCTGGAGTCTGGGGAAGGCTCTGATGAGGGCTCTGTGTTGGAGGCAGAGAGGGGGCCAGAGCCATATGCCAGTTATCAGTTGCCTTCAGAGTCAGACATCAATGAGGCAGAGGAACAACTGGAGCCTGTCCCCAGTGTGTGCATGCACAGAGTTGCCAGACGAAGGGAACAGCTAAAGGACAGGGTTGATTTGGGAGTAAGGCCAGATGATGAATGGCTCCTCCCAGAGGAAATAAAAGAGGAGCCAAAGGGGAGTGGAGTTTGCAGGAGACAATTAGTTCGCTAATTGGTTCATCAAGTTCTGCAGACATCGGCCTGTCAGCTCTCCAAGCCAGATAAGATCTGTGACCGTAAATCCTCCTTTGAAAGACTTTGCCAGCTGTGAATGAGCAGAATTCACAGCAAATTAATAAAAGGGGTTTTTCCGGGATAAGGAGTTTGTTTCATGCTCTTGGGAAGCCTAGGTCAGAACAGACAGGAGGAAGTGATGGTCAGATAACAGGCCAGCAGCTGAGCCCACAGAAGGAACAGGAACATGGCAAACGTCTCAGAAGGGATCCTCCCTAATTTTGTGGAGCATAAAGATGAGAGGGAACAAATGTACCCTCTCAGATTTTCAAGATTCTTTTAATGCAACCTTGGGATAAAGATACAGCTAGTACTTCTGGGTATGTTTCTTGTCTGGACTACCTTGCAAGGTTCCACATATGTTTTAATTTACTTCCTTTCATTTCAGCCAGCATGGCTAATGGACATACTTCCCAGAAATAATGGGAAACATAATCAAACACATCTTGAGAGCACTAAGTTAGGGAAGACTGTATTTGTATGTGATGAAGCAAACTTTGAAAGTCACACTGGCTACTCATAAAAACCTTGATCAGAAAAAACACCATTTGTTCTCTTCTATTGGCTGACCTCATGCTGAGAATTATAACTATTTCATCCTCCAAGATCTTGTTTGGCTTATGCTTCTTAACTTGCATTACTTAGCTGAGTGTACAGCGAAAAAATGGTTTAAATATTTGAGTTTTGTTTCAATTTTACTAGTTCCCTTTTTTGGTAGTAAGTTTCAGTGGAATGATACCCATGGTGCAGTTTGAGGAGAAAGGCTTGGTCATTTAACCAATAAAACTTCACTTGAAATAGTGTACTTGCACAGGAATTCCCCAAGGTAGCATGTTTAGATGCAGGAAAAACTTGCCATCTAAGTGTGTGTGTGTGTGTGTGTGTGTGTGTGTGTGTGTGTGTGTGTGTGTGTGTGGTTTGTGGGTCTTGCAAGTTATTTAATGGACAATGTCCAAGGCTTGACTTTAGTGTTTGGCTTCATTGAAAGTTATTTCTAGGAAGTGAGCTTGTTTGCTTATGTATGTATTTATTTATTTATATCATATTTATAAATTACCCTTCATTAAAATATATCACAAAAATGTGTGTGTGGATGTGTTCTTGTACGTATGTAAATAAATTGCATACCTATGCGACACCATTACTTTGAGTACTTTGCAGAATAAACACCTTAGCAAAAAAAAAAAAATCGTAAAATTAAAAGGCAGTATAAAAATACAGTTTGGTATAAACTTACCATCTTAAAATGTCCGGGCAAATAATAACAAAATGATCAAAGCTGAAATGCTTGAAAAGACTGCTTTAGTTTTGCTTCTGTAGGACGGGTGTTCTATTAACATTTTCTCACAACCAAGAGATGTCAGATAATATGTACCAGCCGAACCATTCTGGTTAGTGGTTAAGGCAGCAAGCTAGAAATTAGGAACCTGGGAGTTGCAGTCTTGCCTTGGATATAAAGCTAGCTGGGTGACCTTGGGCCAGTCATAAACTCTCAGTCCTAGGAAGGAGGGAATGGCAAACAACTTCTGAAATCTTGCCAAGAAGATACTTGTCCAGATAGTTGCCAGGAGTCAAAAGCAGGCTTGATACCCCAATACTGGCTTAAATATGCTTTCAAGGCAATTCTATATGCCATATGTTCTTGCAGTCCAGCACTAAAGCTACTAGGCCATACTACTATTCCTATGGACCGGGCTAAACAGTTGTCCTGGGGAAAAACCACGTAGCACCACCCAAATTACCTGGCAACATTGGCTCCAGGAGCATTCCCGAATTAAGCAGCTGATATTTTTCAACTTAAGTGTCTCTTATCCCAGTCAAATGATTAAAAGTGCTATTTTTCTTTTCGAATAAATAAGCTCAGATTTTAAAACAATGCTTAGTAAAATATAAGAGAGTCCTTGACTTACAACCACAGTTGGGTCCACAATGTATGTTATTAAGCAAAGTGGTTGCTGAGTGAGTTGTGCCTAATTTTCTAACCTTTTTTTGCTGCTGTCGTTAAGTGAATCATGCCATTAAGCAAATATAGCTTTCCTCCTTGACTTTATCAGAAGCTGGCTGGGGAAAGTCATTAATGGTAATCACATGATCGCAGGAGGCTGCAATGATCATAAATACATGCCGGTTGCCAAGCACCCAGATTTTGATCATGTGACCAGGGGATGCTGCAATCCTAAATGTGAGGATTGGTATGTAAGCTACTTTTTTTTAGCACTGTTTTAAATTGCAATGCTTTGAGTGTTACATGTTATGTCAAGCCATAAACTGGTTGGGTTCACACATTTATTTTACCCCAAAAATGGCAAAACATATTATGATTTAGCATGGTATAAATCCAGAAATGAGTTCTTTAAAATGCTTCTCATTACTGTATACAGGATGGATTTGTGAGTTTACAAACATTTGTGCATATAGCCTTGCAAGGGTTGCGGTGGCTCAGTGGCTAAGATGCCAAACTTGTAGATCAGAAAGGTTGGCAGTTCAACGGTTCGAATCCCTAGCGTCGCATAACGGAGTGAGCTCCTGTTACTTGTCCCAGTTTCTGCCAGCCTAGCAGTTCGCAAGCAGGTAAAAAAATGCAAGTTGAAAAATAGGGACCATCTTTGGTGGGAAAGTAACAGAGTTCCCTGCGCCTTTGGCGTTTAGTCATGCCGGCCACATGACCACGGAGACGTCTTCAGACAGCGCTGGCTCTTTGGCTTTGAAACGGAGATGAGCACCACCCCTTAGAGTCGGAAATGACTACCACATATGTGCGAGGGGAACCTTTACCTTTATAGTCTTGCAAGCTTTGGAGTGAATGCTTTTTCTGAGTGACTGAATGGACGAAAGAAATAGGAATAGTAGCAGAATGGCAGTAACAATACATGTGTCAGCATGAGTTTATGATTCTGTAACTAGTGCAATGAGTTCAGGTGGCACATTATTTCAGCAATAGTGCATCTCAGCATTCATTCAACATTTGCATACCTTCCTTCCTAAGTGGTATCTCATGGTCATTCATAATCATGCTCTTTTACCAAAAAAAATAATGCATAAATAAAATTCAAAGCATAAAGACAAGATGAAAGCATTCATACCATAAGATTTTGATAGTGAAATTATGCTTTCTGTATAATTGCATTCTATTTATCACATGGCAGGCAAGGTTTCCACATCTAGATTAAAGTTATACCTAATAAGCTAAGAACAAACATATAGTTCTGCAATACTAGGACCTTTTGGTTGAGCTTTGCTGCCCGCTCATATGGTCTTCTGTCTTAATAGAAAATAGCTCACATGAAAGAATTTTTGCAATAGCTGCATTGGATCTGCCCATTTCTGGCAGTTGATGCAAGACACAGCTCTGTGCCACATGACAGGCCTTGCTGGTGAGAATTATTTTAATTATGTATTTGATGGATTATAGGGCCACCCAAGTCAAACAATGTGTCTCTGGGCGGCTTAGAGCGAAAAGCAAACAATAAACCAAAGAAGTAACCACATAACTTTCAAAACCCTGGCCAAAATATAAATTGATGGCCAAACATGATAATTAAGCAGCCCAAAGGGGATTTCATTCAACTGGATCCAAACACCTAAAGAAAAAGCCAGGTCTTAATAGCTTTTCTGGAAGCAAACACAGGTGGGGCTTTTGATGTATTGGAGGTAAGATCATGCCAGAGCACAAGAACAGCCACCGAAAAAGCAACATTGTAAATTCCATGAGCTGACAAAACCTAAATAGCAATAGCAATAACACTTAGACTTATATACTGCTTTATAATACTTTTACGGCCCTCTCTAAGCGGTTTTACAGAGTCAGCCTATTGCCCCCAACAATTTGTGTCCTCATTTTACCGACCTCGGAAGGATGAAAGGCTGAGTCATCAGCCTTGACCCTGGTGAGATTCAGACTGCCAAATTGCAGGCAGCCGGCAGTCAGCAGAAGTAGCCTGCAGTACCACCCTCTAACCACGGCGCCACCATGGCTCATAAAAGACACATCCCGTAGCACAGGGGTGTCTAACCCGATCGCACCATGGACTGTTTCATGACATATCGGGATGTTTTTAGCCCTTGTGGAGCCGAGGTGGGTGTAGCCTATGTGGGCCATATGCGGCCTGTGGACCCCCACTTTGACATGCCTGCCGTAGCATATCCATCCTAGGGAGCGGAACGTTCTTCGGAGAAGGAAGTCCCACAGCTTATCTGTTTCTATGCTGTGTAAGCTTTAAAAGTGACAACTGGCAGCTTCACTTGCATCCAAAAGCCTGCTGGAAGCTGATGCAGCTTGTAGAGTAGCTGTGCCACATGGGTATAAATGAACTGTGCCCATAACTACTTTTTGTGGCCCAGCAGGAGCCGTTGGAGCTGCCACCAGACTCCAACAGCGAAGGGCCCTATGAGTCAGCTCTGGAAGATGTGGAGGACCCTGGACAAGGTTCCGACTCCTAGCAGGGTGCAGAGAGGCTGGTTGGCCACCAGGAGGCACCTGAGTCTTGGTCCAGTAGGGAGGAGACAAGGGAGAGTGAGCGGGAGGCCAGCAGTGAGTTGTTTCTGGATGCATGCCATCGAAGAGCTACTAGGCATCAGGAACAATTACGCAATTACAGGAGGTAATTGCGCTCAGCTGGTGGTCATTAGGCTCCTCTCCAGACTATAAAAAGCTACTTGTGTACACGGTCTTCTTTGCAGAAGTCAACACAGGATTGAATGTTGGAGGACAGTACAGGGAGCTTGGCAGGCTGGATTGCTGCCAAGCTTTATCTGTGTTTATTGCTGCCTGAGTTTGTCTGAGTTGCTGCCAAGGTCTTTATCTGTTTGTTTTGCTTGGCTTCCAGCCACCGAGGTTTTGGTGTCTTGTTATTAAAGGACATTCCATTTAAGCTTGTCTCGATATTCGTTACTGGACGGAGGAGGGGGTCAGAACACTACTTTACCACTGCTTTCTGGACCAACTTTTGCAGTGATGGCTAACCTTTTCTGGACTGAGTGCCCAAAGTGCAAATGCATGTGTGCCCAAACCCCCAAAATGCAATGTGCATGCACCCTGCCCCCATGCATGCATGTGTTCCCCCGCATATGTGCATGTGCCTCACCGCACGTATCCCTCCCCCTGCGCACATGCATGGCAGACACCCAAAAAGCAGCTGGCTGGCGAGAGGCATGCGTGCATGCACGGCAGAGCTCAACTGGGGCAACAACTTGCGTGCCCTCAGAGAAGGCGCCGCATGCCACCTCTGGCACGCATGCCATAGGTTCGCCATCACAGAACTATAGCTTCTGGTTTTGATCTTCAGGGACAAAGAACCCACCTCAGAGAAAGGAAGTGAACCAATGTTCTCCGCTCCCATCTCCCTCAACCAGTCCAGAAGGATGCCATGGTTGATGGTATCGAAGGCCACTGAAAGATCAAGGAGCGCCAGGATGGGGAGAGGCACAGCTGTCTATAAAACATGAGAACTGTACTTTGGTGGATCATTAAACCTTTTTGAGCTTTCCATTTTAAAAAAACATGGAGATTCTGCCATGGCCAGTAAAAGTGGTGTGTTAAAATTTCAGCGTTATGGATGCATCAGAGACCCAACTTTCTTTTTCAGCTTGAATGGGAGAAGGGTTTAATGGTCTTCAGAAGTACAGTGCAGCTATGAGGAAATAACTCAATTTTCTCCCCAACTGTGTATTTGAAACTAGGTAGGAAAGCAAGGGATTATCCTTGGCTTCATAATAGAACAAGTACTCCATTATCCACACACACATTATCTCTCACACTTACCCTCTCTTGACCTGGATGGGATAATACTTTGGCAATAGGCACAAATGACTGTTTTTCATACCTGGCCTGTTGATTATAACCTCAGTTCATTCTGTTTTGACACTGGAATCTTGGTATTTTTAGACGTGTCTGGAGTTTTATGTCCAAAGGTATTAAAGAGACCAGTGTGACCTTTTCTCTTAGTTTTTTTTTTTAAGGACACTTTATCCCCATATTAAACTCAAAGCCTCTTCTCTGTTTCTTTCTGATTTTTTTTTAAATGCATGGCCATCCACTGAGCATTCCTGTATTTTATTTTGCTTAATGTAGGAAACAATACACAAGGATTTCTACCAGACTGAAGATAAAAATGGAATCATTTCCTGTTTTTTTCTCTATTTTTTCTTCTTAATCAGAGAAATTTAACTTTATAACCGCCCAGAGTTGGGCAGCAAATAAATTAATAATAAATAAATTTTACAAGGTGGTAAAAAAACCCAGGCTTACAGGTCACAAGTTTTGTTCTGGATTTCTGACAGTGCCTAATATTAAATCATCCCATCGTTTGTCACTTTTGATAGTTCTTTTCTAGTCCCAAAGGATATGTAACTTCCTTTCCATTTATATTTTCTTTTCATCCTGAATTTTCTGAAAATAATTATCTTTCTCTTCTGAAGTCTTTGAACAATTTCTTTTCGGTGTAACTCTTTATTTCAGGAATCCGTATGAATTAATCTCATAGGAGATAATTACAGTTAAGGAACATGTAAGAGCTTTTAATTGCATTGAGATGGATTGAAGATGCACCAGCTTAAGTTAATATAATTAAAATATATTTAGCTGTACATGGATTCTGTTCCTAGAGTTAGAAGGGGGAATCTCTGGCCTATAGGCTGAAGGCCATATAACAGAGTTCACCATCTAGTTACTTCTTGGTCCATCTTTGCTAAATCCTATCCTATTCACCAAAGCCAGAAAGGACAAAACTAACTCTTCTTCTCTGTATAACTAACAGAACTGAGGATAATTTTTTTCCCCACTGGCTGGTTTTCAGCATCTCTCCCACTGACATGATAAGAAAGTGTTTTAAAGACTAATTGTCAGGGAGAGGGACATTTTCAAATAAAAGAAAGCAGGGCTGGGCTTCCAAAATTGCAGCAATGAGTTTGCTGCCCATTGCTGGGTGGGCATGGTCATGGTGGGTGTACCCTAGTCAGCCTCCTGCACCGTGGTGGGGGGGCATTTTTCACCGTCCCCAGGGTCCAGAGGCTTTCCTGGAGCCTCTGGGAGGGCAAAAACTGATTCCCCTGGGCTCCGGAGCCTCTCAGGAGGCTGAAAACAGGCTGGTTTCTAGACTTCTGGAATCTCCAGTAGGTCTGTTTTTCCCCCCTACCCGAGCATCCGCGCGGGCCATGCACTTGCCTGGCATGATGAACGGACCAAGTGGAGACTCCTGGGAGGAGCGAGCAGGGTGGGCGTGGCCATCGAGGGGCACCATTTGGGGGTTCGCCGAACTGGGCAGAATCCTAGCTAGAAGATTGCCCGAACCCGTGTGAACCCCCAGCAGCCCACCTCTGAAAGAGAGCATGGTTTGAACCAAACCCTTTGAAACATCACCTCTTCCTACTTCCTCACTGCAACTGGACTTTAAAATAGACTCCATTAGTATCAAAAGGAGAGTTTTAAAAAACATTTTAATAGCAATAGCAATAGCAGTTAGACTTATATACTGCTTCATAGGGCTCTCAGCCCTCTCTAAGCAGTTTACAGAGTCAGCATATTGCCCCCAACAACAATCCAGGTCCTTGTTTTACCCACCTCGGAAGGATGGAAGGCTGAGTCAACCCTGAGCCGGTGAGATTTGAACAGCCGAACTGCAGAACTGCAGTCAGCTGAAGTAGCCTGCAGTGCTGCATTTAACCACTGCGCCACCTCGGCTCTCAATTAATGTCATTGAGGAGGGCAGTGCAGCTAGTCCTTGACTTGTAACCTTTGTTTAGCATTCAGAGTTAGAACACACTAAATAAAAGGTGATAGTCAGCCTTCGTATTAAATAGCTGCTATCTCCTCACAGTCAAGTGATCTAAATTCAGGCACTTGGCAACTTGCATGTACTTACAAAGGTTGCAGCATCCTGAAGTCATGTGATCACTATCTGGAGCCTTGTCAGCTGTCTTCCAACAAGCAAAGTCAAGAGGAGAAACAGATTTGCTTAACAACTGTGTGTGCTTCACTTAACAACTGCATCAATGGTGGCAAAAAGGGGGTAAAATTGGCATGACTCCCTTAACAGTTGCCTTGCTTAGCAATGGAGATTCTAGTCCCAACTGTGATTGTAAGTCAGGGACTACCTTTATTCTAAAGTTTATTGGTGCAGAAGGTGTCTTTGTGAATGGATTTTCTGTGGGGCTGCAGGGAACACTCCTTGGGGACCAGAGGTGGGTTCCTACCAGTTCGCACCTATTCGGTAGAACCGGTTTGTCAAATCTACTGAACCGGTTAGAAGAGGTTCCACCAGTGGACCCGGAAAACAGCCACGCCTACAGAAGAGGTTCCAAAAATTTTTGAAACCCACCACTGGTCCTTGGATATGATTATTCTATACTATCATGCTCATATTTATAAAACTCAGTGCCTCTGTGAAAGGTAAGGATGACTACTGCGTTTGTGGTGCAATCAGAACATTGAGTGTGTTGAAGTTGTTTTAACGCAAACCAAAGATGCCTTTTCAAAAACAACTTTACATCCTATTCTTATGCATGCCAGTGCTGTGTGTGAGGTAATTTAAGGTGGTTCTGACAAGTGTCGTTGGCATCTTCATATCCGGTCACATGGGCAGCAAGCCACTCCCATCCGGTCACATGGGCAGCAAGCCACTCTCACAAAGGAGGCTACACCCATAGAGTAGGTTCGAACAATTTTTGAAACCCACCACTGTTGGGGACCCTGAAATGGTCCCATCTACTTTACAGCCTGCAGAGATTCACTTGGAGCAAATTCAAGCTTCAATCTGAAATGAGTCTCCTAGCATTTCCCAATATACGTTGCGTCATCAAGTACTTCTTGCTAAGCAAAGCAACGCATGGGAAAATACAGCCAAAGGAATAGAGGGAAACAAGTGCTTTAGAGCCCATTTGGAATTGTAAATATTTTTATTTCTCCCTTAGGGAATGGTTCATGGAGGAGAGGAGACAAATATGATCTTGAAGCAAAGCAAGCATACTCATCCCTCCAGACAGTCACACTACTGAGGACATTGAAACCCGAGTTTGAAAAGTTTTCTATGGAAGTGAAAAGTTCTGTTCAGAAACAAGGAATCCATCATGATGATTACGTAAGTACCCGATCAAGGGCATCAAGCTTTTAGCATCTCTAAAGTACTATTTAAATTAAACCAGGGGTGACGGTGTGGCCTTTTCTAAACTGAATCAAAATATCTTTGAGTGTTCCCAGAATCTTCTATTAGTATCCTTGCTTTAGAAAATTGCTATTTGCTTGTCCACAGTCATTTTCAATAGACTTGCTGTTATCAGTGAGATGGGGTGGCATAGAAATTTAATAAATAAATACATTTTCTTTATATTTATTTTCTAGAAATAGAACTTCTAAGGTATGAAGTCATGAAGGGTAGAGTCCATAACCCATTGTGCTTCTCTAGTTCCATTTTGTTCTTTGTGTGTGTTTTTTAATTCCAGTGTTACCAAATTTACTTGGGACATGTGACTCCAGATACATCTGCAAACTTCTCAGTGGTCACTGAAGAACCTGTGCCAGCACATGAATCATAGGGGAAAAACTTACCTGAAACGCGTTAGGTTTCAAGGGATATGTATGGGGTGGTTTGCGATGAGATGACAGAGATTTATGACTGCTGGTGCTTTTACAAGAGAAGCAATAAAATGTTTCCTCTTCATTTACATTATCATTGTAACTAAGTGAAAAAAAATCAAACTTGGGGTATCCATGAATGGATTTTTATTCAAATGGAACATGAGTTCCAAATTAGTTTTGATCTTCTGTACATAGATTTAAATCGAACACTTGCTTTTAGGATCAGGCATTCCTTGGTGGATCTCAGCAATATGGTAAAACAACAATAAAGTCGATTCTATAACTCTAGTAGTAGGGGAGAACCATTTTACTCCCCAGGAAGACACCGATGAGTTCATGCATCATGATAAGTTACAGTGTGATTTGCTTGTTTGTGTTCTAATGTGTTCCGTGAACTGAGATATTTGTGGTGTAGTCCTGTTAACCATGTATCAAAGGTGCTTTTTCAAAACACATTTTGAAAATGTATTTTGAAAAAGACATTTTCAAAATGTCTTTTGAAAAAGATATTCTCAAAATGTCTTTTTCAAAGACATTTGAAGTCATTTTACTTCTCATCCAATAAGCTTTAATGGTTCCTGGATGAAGTGAAATGTCTTCAAGAAAAAAACAAAGAAAGTCCAGTTGCCTTTTGGAAAAAAAAAACACTTTTGGGACAACCATGACATGGATGACTGAGAACCTCCATAAATATGTTAGCCCTGCCTTAACTTAATACAATATGTGAGCCAGGTCAGTAGGAGTGGGCTATTAGGAACTCAAAGCAAAAGATTGGGAAGCCAAGGGCATAGACTTAGAATCCCTTACTTAAGAGTGCCATGCAGAATATCTGATGGAACCACGGAAGGAAATCAGAGCTTGAAGAAAATGATGAGTTAAAGTGTAGGCTTAAGTGTAGGCTTAAGTGGAAAAGAGATTCTTACAGAAGAGAAATTGTCATTTCAGATGAATAGAAATAAGATTTTAATAAATCAATATTGCAGTGTAATGTAAAATTATTTTAGTAGATAGCATATCAAAATGTTTCTCATGGCAGTAGACAATGTATGATGTGAAAAAGGGACTTCCACATGAAGTCAAGCTGAATTCCAGGTGATGTGATGGACACATCCACATAGTTTTCTTAGCAACAATGTGGAAGTTATCTTATTTATCATTTCCTTCTTTGGGGATATTTCTGTCAACTACTTAGCCTAGCTAACAACCTTAGAATTACCTGGAAGTTCTTATACAAGTGCTAACTTTACTTGATATAGTAGGGTTGTGAGTCCAAAGTAAACTAGATGTTTCCACTATTTAATAGCTTCTACAGGTTCCATGCATTATTGGAGCTCCTCTTGTATTCATGAAAATAGAGCAGGGAAATGAAACTCTATTTCATGGAGGGCTGCATTCACGCTGCGGTCATGAAATCTCCAGAACCGTAAAGCCTATAAATTTGAAATATGGCACGTATGTTCCTCTTGGTTACTAGGTGCTCACTTAGAAAGGATTTTTTGAAACAACTTTCAGAGCATTAGTATTTCTTATATTATTATTATTAACACGGTCTGATGCTAAGGAGTTAGATGTTCTACTCCCCCTCCCAACCTGAAAATAACTCTGTTCCAACCACCACTTGGACATGGGTGTGGCCCAGGGGTGGGTTCTAGCAGGCACTACTGCCGTTTTGCTTGTGGACGCGCTGCGCACTGAGCACGCATGCACAGTGCAATAAATATTGTTTTGCGCAGAAGCAAAAACCAAGATGGCGGTACCTATGGTGCCGCCTGGAGAACTGGTTCGTGAGTGTGGCAGGCCTGGATCACTGCCACTACTGGTTCAGCCGAACTGGTCTGAACTGGTAGGAACCCACCACTGGCGTGGCCAGTGCATGACTCATCCGGCCTGCAGGCTGGGAGTTTGGAGAGGAGCCTGATGGAGAGAAGGGGATAAGATAGGGGAGGCTTCTGTGTGGCAGGCCTGAGGGAGAGAAGGGGAGAGGAGAGGCCGTTTGTAACTACTCATTAATTTTCAAGTTGTAAGTCTCGATTTGTCAAGCCCGATCCCATAGTTTCATAGTGGAGCATGGATATTCAGCTAGTACAGCATAAACACTCTCAGTCTCCAAGTTATAGCCCTCAAAGGGACATGAAACAAGGAATGAAAGTAATTAGGTCAAGGCAGGACACAAACAAATTACTATGGTACAAACAAGTAATTAACAAGCCTCGCCTTGATTCTAAAAACAGTTTGCACAAACTGTGATTCAAATAAGTGTGATTAGAAGGCTCGGTGTCAGATTTAGATTTGGAATACTGAGGTCAATTTAACTGAGATCCCTAAGAGGACATGCTTGTCAATTGCAACTGTGCCTTCTAAAGAAAAATCAAGGGTTCCCCCCGCCCCAAATATAACCATTTGGCCAATACCTTATTATTAGTCTTTCATCAGACCACAGATTGTGGGGTAGTCAAATCTTGACATTAACATGTTTTTCTGTCACAGCTCTCAGAACGTTCTTTGCTTGTATGCAGAATAAGAACACTGTATTCCTATGTTAAGCAAATGTAAAGCTGATCTCACCTGCAATTAGAGTAGATACCTGTTTTTAGCTCCCTGTGAAGGAGACTTCTTGTATCAATCTCCCCATGTTATCCCTGCTTTGTCAGTCAGCTAACAGTAGACAGAAGATGAATGTTGAACATTATTCATGCTATAAATATGTGCTAGGGGCGTGATGGCGAACCTATGGCACGTTTGCCACAGGTGGCACGCGGAGCCATATCTGACGGCATGCGAGGCATTGCCCTAAGTCAGCTCCAGCGTGCATGCACATGCTGGCCAGCTGATTTTTGGCCTTCCGGAAGGCAGGAGAGGCCATTTTCACCCTCCTCAGGCTTTAGGAAAGCCTCCGGAGCCTGTGGATAGCGAAAAACAGGCCCAGTTTGTAAGCGAACTTCTGGTAGGCCCATTGGGTTCTTTTTTTCTCTCCCTAGGCTTCAGGAGACTTTCCTGAAGCTGGGGAGGGCAAAAAATGGCACAAAGGGCCTACCAGAAGTCTGGAGGCTTCAGTGAGGGCTGCGTGCATGCGGGGGGGGGGTATACACATGAAAGGGGGGAAGGCATTGCATTATGGGTGTGGGCACACAGGTACGCACTATCGTGCGCACGTGCATCCTTTTGGCACCCGAGCAGAAAAACATTCGCCATCACGTGCTAGGGGGGTCTTTATCTCCATCTGGATCTCCAGAGTTTATGACAGACAGCATCCGTCTCATAAGGTGAATCCCATTTCCTCATTCTGCTGAAATTGTTTTTTTTCCCCATGTTTTATTTATTTTATTTATATTACTTTCCATTTCCACCGAACAGTTTGAGATCTGGTTTTAAACAATCAAAATCCACATATTTGTATTAATATTCATCACAATACTATTAAAAATATAACTATATAGCAATGCAATAGTACATAACATCTTCGTATCAAATTCTCTCCACATAAACATTATATATCTGCTTTTTTCTAACTTCTGTTTCTATTGTCTAACCATTGGTAAAATACATCCCTCGTCAAGAATATTCAGTTTCTTCTTTATCCTTAATCGTGAGCCTTAATCTGTCCATTTCTGCGCTTGCTAATATTTTCTTAATTATACTCTCATGTGATGGTATTTCATCATTTTTCCATTGTTGCTGAAATACAATTCTAGATGCAGTTAATATATGTAAAACCAGATATATAGTATTTTTGTCATATTTTTTGGGTAGAATGGCAACAAAAATATCTCAGGTTTCAGGTCAAGATGCTGAATATTAACTTTATTTTGCTCTGTCTCCAAACTTAATAGCCGCTCCTATGAAACCCAGCCAAAGGTGGTATTCAGCAGGTTCCGACCAGTTCTGGAGAACCGGTAGCGGAAATTTTGAGTAGTTCGGAGAACCAGTAAATGCCACCTCTGATTGGCCCCACCCCATCTATTCTCTGCCTCCCAAGTCCCAGCTGATCGGGAGGAAATGGGGATTTTGCAGTAACCTTCCCCTGCCATGCCCACCAAGCCATGCCAACACCAAGCCACGTCCACAGAATCGGTAATAAAAATTTTTTGAATCCCACCACTGAACCCAGCTAATAGCAAGTAATTATGGGAACTGTGCCCCCAAACCCCCAAAGTACATAATGGAATTTTTGCATATGGATGTGCATAGTAGACTTGCAAAATTGGCTGGATGTGTGCAAAACTGAAAAGGCTTATACTACACTACAAGTAGTCCTTGACTTGTGATGGTCATTTAGCTACTGATCAAAATTACGAAGGACCTACCTGGGCAAACTTATCATTTGGATTTGAAGTTTTGACAATCAGATCTTCCCTCCCTACATTTTGCATGCTTCGCAATTTACAGCTATTGGCAGCATCCCTGTGGTCACATGACTGTTTTATGAGAGCTTTATGTGACTGAATTGCTTTGCTACTATCACACCTTACTACTGTTACAACTGTAACATGCAGACTCCGTTACAGTCACAACTCAAGGGCAATCTATAATTGTTAATTTCTTGATTAAGTATTTCTGCATCAATGCATTCCAAGAATGCTGCCAAAAAAGGGGGCTTCGTTTTGATATGCTCTGTGCCTCAGAATAAATTGCATTTCTGAATTTGATTTCCAAATCATATAATTTCAAAACAGGAAAATATTAAAGCGAAACGTCATTGGCGGAAGTTACTACTGCATTTAGCAATGCTATGTTCTATTATTATGTCTTACATCCTGAGAAAAGAGTCATGGGAAATAGATTTATGGCACTTCTTCCATGTCTTGGTCCCTACATTTTGGGAGCCTTGACCCTAAAAATTTTGGTTTTAAAATGGAACTGTGCCCAGAAGGGTAGAGACATTTGACTCTAACCCAAGCCACCTGCATGGTCTCCTTCAAACATCATAGACAGTGGTGGGATTCAGCCAGTTTGCATCATGGGAGAACTTTCTGAGCAATTGGGTGAACTGGTTGTTGGAATAAATCGTTAGGGCAGAGAACCGGTTGTTAAATTACTTGAATCCCACCACTGACCATACAGGTAGTTCTGAAATCACGACTGTTGATTCAGCAATTGTTCAAACTTACAACAGTACTGAACAAGAGGAATTATGACCCCTGATGACATTATGGCCATTGCATCGTCCCCGCAGCTGGTATAAGGCAAAGACTTGCCAATTTCTCTCCCACATCTCACCTGCCCTGTTCGCTGGAGCCGTTAGTTCCCCGAACCAGTAGCAAAAAATGCTTTTAAAAAGTAAAAAAAAAGGTTCCCATGATTGCGCAACTGATTGTCACAGCTGATGAACCTTTTTTGTACTTTTTTAAAAGCATTTTTAATATCCATCTGGTAGTTTAAAAAATGTTTTAAAAAGTAAAAGAAAAATGTTCTGACTATCAGCTGTGTTGGGGGATGTCCAAACCTTTTTCTTTTCTTTTCTATTCTTTTTTTTTTTTTTTTTTGCTTTTTTAAAGCATTTTTTACTGGTTCACCGACAAATGCGTGCTTGACAAAAGCGCGACCGACAAAACCGCGGCGAGAAAACTCGAGTTCGAAATCGCGCCGACGAATGAGCGCAGAAGTACTCCGACAACTGCGCGCCAACAAAAGCGCGCCTTCAACAAACAAGTAATAACAACCTAATAACCCTAAACCTAAACCTAACCCTGAACCTAACCCTTACCTTAACTTAAACCGCGCTTTTGTGGGCGTGTTTATGACATCGCGGTTTTCTCGGCATGGTTATGTCAGCGCGCTTTTGTCATGTGCGCATTTGTCGGGTCACGTTTTTTACTACCTATTAGCCCTAACCCGTGACTCTGTGAGGTTCCTGCTTGTTTCAGGGGCCGTTTTGCGTGAAGTCCAGCTGCTTTTGCATTGTGTGCGAGTCAGTTGTGTGGCTTTTGTGTTGTTTGTCTGTGAAGTGTGATAGTTGGTTTTTGAGCTCACCTGGTCACATGACCGTGACCATCAAGCCACGCCCACAGAACCGGTAGGGAAATTTTTTAGATTTCACCACTGCTCTGAATGCCTTGATTTGATCCTTAATTACTGCTCCTCATCCCAGCACAGGGTTCACTTACCTTTGTGTTGTTCTCCAGCTGCTGTTATGTGCCCCTTGTACCATCTTACAAGCGGGCCCCATTGTTCGGAAGGTCTCCCCCCCAATTCTTAACAACCAACATGATTATTTAATGACCACATCTGGGAGTGCCAGGATTGCAATTGTTGAGACTCCCAGCTTTTATCCTCTCTCCTGATGACCCCACTTCATCTTTAGATGAAGGCATTTTCACCATAGTTTCATATATGTTTAAGATTTAGATAAAGATAAACCAGGAATTAGGATTGCTATCTTGTAGGTCAGTGGTCTCCAACCTTGGCAACTTTAAGACCTGTGGACTTCAACTCCCAGAGTTCCTCAGGGAGTTGAAGTCCACAAGTCTTAAAGTTGCCAAGGTTGGAGACCACTGCTTTGCTGGCTGAGGAACTCTGGGGGTTGAAGTCCACAAGTCTTAAAGTTGCCAAGGTTGGAGACCACTGCTGTAGGTGATGCATCCCACACTAGAGGCTGCTCTCAAAACCGTGAGCTGTGACACAGCCTGTCCTATGCTGGCGAATTGATTACCAATGTGATAAGAAATGTACACTTTGTTTCATTCATGAAAAAGAATACAGATAACCCACAACTGTTCACCTGAGTCATAAATCATGACAGTCATTAAACGGGTCATCCTTATGAGTGACTTGATTTTGCAACCTATTTTGCAATGGTCAATATGTAAATGCCACACTCGTGAAACTAATGCTGGAGTCATTAAGAGAACCGATGATGATTCGCTATGGGCCAGTTTTGCTGAAAACCAGAAAGAAATGCCAGCTTTTGGCAAAACAGTCGTAAAATGTGGTCAGGTGACCTTGGGATGCTGCAAACAGCTGTAAATGTGGGGCTAGTTACTGGTTGCCTCACATGCAGTCATGTGACCAGGGGGAGTGGTCATTAGAACTTTGGCATCAATCTGGCATCAACTTTGGCATCAACTTCAAATGGTCAAGGACTGTCTACATCAAATCTCATTCATTCCTGCTCAGCCTTTCTGCAATGAACTTAATGTCTGTATTTCAGTTACTCAAGAAAGGCCAATAAGATTAGAGACGGTGTTCTAGGAAATTAGATTCTGGGTATACAATTTTCAAAGTCAGGTTTGTTCCAGTTCTTTTACATTATGATTGCGCATTAGAATGAAGTCTATCACTGTCATCAGATGGTAGTATATATCATATTGGAAGTTGAACAGGTGTATGATTGTCTTATGTTCTGGATGACGATAGTAATTCCTATAACAGTGTTGTTTACTTTCCTTTGCTTAATTCAAAGGTATCTTGGAATAAGAGCCTGTCTAGTTAACAACTAGATCTACATTTTCATCAGTTAACAATGAACCATCATTTTACCACTCTAGTCTTTGCTCCTAAAATTGCTGTCTATTTTAAAAAGTTAGCACCCAATGTCATATATACTGTTGTATTAACTGTTGTAGTGCAACAGTTAATTCCCAAGAAGGCAGTTTCATAATAGAGATTTCATTTATTTAAAGAATCTGCTCTAAGTCACATGGCTTTTGTTTTAGAAGGTCTTATTGTTTTGCTGAGAAATGGAGCGATAACAAAACTAAATCTGATTTCCTCCAGATTATTTGTACCAATTGTGCCATTATAATTTCAGAGGTTTTTAAACCACAGATTTAAAGAGCTGTCTGAATAGAAGATATAACAACACACAGATTTTGATTGAAACAGAAATAGCCAATTGTTTTTCTTCTTACACACAGGAGCCGAAAGAGACTTTGCAGGTTTAGAAGGACCATTTTTGAAATAATTTTTTTGTCTTTCCCAAATTTGTTCTTCACTATGTAATACTACTATTAAAAGCCTCAGGAGTATTAGTTGATATGTTAAATAGTGAAAAGGGGGGAACTTTCCCCCCTTAATTGTGTTATTTCTAACACAATTAAATTGTTTGTAATAAGGGTTATTACAGAGCCTAGTGCTGGGAAAGACTGAGGCAGTGGTGGGATTCAGATCCCATTGCAATCAGTATGCTGCAATGGGGCCCGGCATCCATCATGTGCACGCGCACAGTGCGCGCATTCGTACTTACCACCCGTGACGCTCCAGCTGCTTGGTGGAGCATCGCACAGGTGCTGTACTCTCTGTGTGTGCGTGAAAGATCGCCTCAAATACAGGTAAGGAGGCGGGTGAGGGGGGGTGGGCCCTCTGGAGCACCGTACCGGAATGGTGCCTGGCGCTCCCAGCAGGCACTGGTACGCCTGTACCGGTGCCTGCTGGGAGCACAAGGTACCGTTCCGGGCGTACCGGTTGTATCCCACCACTGGACTGAATGCAAAAGAAGAAGGGACGACAGAGAATGAGGTGGATGGATGGATCACCAAATCAGTAGGCGTGACCTTAAATGGACTCCAGAGCATGGTAGTGGACAGAAAGGCCTGGAGGAATGTTGTCCATAGAGTTGGACACGACTTCGCAACTAACAATAACAATAACAACAGTAGACAATTTTTTTTGGAGCATTAGAACTTTGACAAAATGGATACCTGGAGGCAGGGGTGGGTTTCAAAAATTTCAGCAACGGGTACTCTGGTTGCTGGTGGTCATGGTCATGGTGGGCGTGGCCTAGTCAGCCTCCTGCACCATGGGGGTGGGGGTCGCCTTCCCCAGGCACCGGAGGCTTTCCTCGAGCCTCTGGGAGGGCAAAAACTGCCTCCCCCAGGCCCACCGGAGGTCAGAAATGGGCCCGTTTTTGGCCTTCTGGAACTTCCGGGAGGCCCGTTTTTCCTCCTCCCCAAGCCTCTGTGTGGTTCCTGCATTTACCTCACATCCAAAACGGGCGGCATGGAGACTCCTGGGAGGGGCAGGGTGGGAGGGGCAGGGTGGATGGGGCCAGCCAGGGGTGGGATTTGGAGGTTCTCCGAACCAGCCATAACGTTAGCTACGGGTTCTCCCGAACCCAGGTGAATCCGTAGCAGCCCATCCCTGCCTGGAGAAATAATCAAGAGAACCAACTGATAACTAAGGAGAAATTTCCCGACAGTGAGAACAATCAGTGGAATGTCTTGGCTTCAGAAATTGTAGGTGTTCCATCACTGGAGATTTTAAAGAACAGATTAGACAGCCACTTGTCTGAAATGGTATAGGGTTTCTTGCCTTAGCACAGAGTTGGACTAGAAGAACTCCCAGGTCCCTTCCAACCCTGTTATTCTAAGTTATTCTGTTATACTTATTTACAGAATGGTTGCCATGATTGCCAAGCCAAGTCTTATGACACCCATTATCCACAAAGTAAACAAACTCCTTATTCTCAGGAAGCTTCTTATCATTGGAGTTATTAATAGTTTCTCTTCATAGGCTGAGAAAGTTCCCGCTGAAACCACTGGCCATTTATTGTTTTCTATGAGTGCTGGTGGGACCAATACCAGGTCCAGAAAAAGTATTGTAAATACATTTCATGCAACCTGCCAGCTCTCCCTTTTTAAAGTTAGAAGTATTTTTACAATGGGTCTCCAGAACGTGATAAATAAATAGCAAAGAACAGTTCATGGGGATCTTGTTGTCCATTTTTATTTTACAATGAACAATGAGCGTAAAAAGTAAGGCGGTTCCAGGGCCAAAACAGATGCTGTTCATATCTAATTGGCCAAAATTGTTTTTCAGCTCAAGGTCAGCCACAGCCAGCTATTTATTAAATAATTCTGAACTTTTGCAGAAAATTGGCTTAGGCTTTACTTTTTCAAAGTTTTTAATGCCACCTCTGTTACTGGTTTCAGGGGGTTGGGCTTAATAAATGGTCCTTTTATTTATGACTCAATATTCTGAGCAGGGATGGTTTTATAACCTTGGCTATTTGGCCTTCTGAGGTTAGCAGGCAATCCATAGCTTGTTTTCCCTCCTCATTTAAAGCTAATGGAATTAGCCAATTTAACGCTGTGTTTGTGATGGAGAAATAAATTGCTTGGTAAGATCAATTCTTATTCCTCAGTGCAGGGATGGTGAACAGCCTCCTTTTATTAAATTACTTTATTCTCTCAAATAGCGAGTCAAAATAATGAGAATTTTATATCCTGTGCTCTTTTGTTTTTAATGAACCAACAACCATGAAAGAGGACAAAAGTGACATTTTGTCTGAAGCAACATTTGATTAACTGCGTAAAACAGCTGGATGGATGACCACCAAAGTTAGCAAGACCGTGAGCTGATCAGTGATTTTTCACGCCAAACTCTCCACTTCCTTTATTTTTTTATTTTCCTCTCTAGCTATCTGTCTCTTTTTTCCCACGTACAGAAAGACAGTTTAGCATTATTGGAATTCGATTGGTCTAGAGATGGGAGCTGCAAAATAAGGGTGAAATTGTATCTGTAAAACCACTGAAAGAGAACAACACTAAAACGTAACGTGTTCAGTGGGGTGTGCTACGTCTAAGTCTCCCATTCGTGACAGGCAGGCCTTTGTGTCCTCATTTGAATGCATCAGAAGTGAAAAGAAAGAAAATTTAAAAAGACTGTTGCTAGGGGGTAATTTGTCCAAGTGAATAGGTCCATTCAGTATCTGGAGTAGGTTTTTTTTTTCTAATTGTCTCTGAGTGGGAGCAAGAGAAGGGGGAGGAAGCAAGTCAAAATGAGCTTTAAACTCATGAAGAAAAGAAGAATTTTTTTTTCATGGTAATTTACGGATTGCTGAGTGAACCAATTTACTAAGAATTATAAATTTGAGATTTGACCCTGCAGTCATTAAAATCCACAGGAGCTTTCTTAGCTGACATCTTTAGAACAGTTAAGCCAGAGGTATTGCATGTTTTTCAGCAGTGAAGATAATAATGTGGCTCTGTTTTTTCTGTTTTTTTTGTTTGTTTTGTATTCTGCTATAAAGCTGTTGGTGTTTCTTTGTCCTTTGATATTTTGATTATTTTAAAACAAAAAGTGTCTTTATCCACACTAGCCGGTTGCCCTCTCACCGGAATAGACTGATGACTGTTTCTGAAGTACATCATTATCTACTAGTCCCTCAATTGCCATCAAAGTGACTTAAAAGCTTGTTTTTGTGCTCCATCTAAAAATACACTTTCCCACGTTATATTGTATTCAGTGTGCCTGTCTGCTTTGGAATACATGTTTTAGTTTGTTGCAGGTTAACCCCAGCAATCCATCAGCAACTCTCCAAGAGTACTTTAAATATCTTTCAGAGCCAGCTTTACTACGAGTTCTGTAATAGCATAGTGGGTACAGGTAGTTCTCGACTTACGACCACAATTGAGCCCAAAATGTCTGTTGTTAAGTCAGACAGCTGTTGAAGTGAATTTTGCAACCATCATCAATCTGAACCAGTTGTCAAGCATCTGAATTTTGATCACGTGACCACGAGGATGTTGCAATGGTCACAATTACGAAAAACAATCATAAGTTACTTTCTTCAGTGCCGTTGCAAGCCTGTAGCACCTGCCATATATATCTTAAACCTGTGATGGCGAACCTATGGCACGCCTGCCCAAAGTGGCACGTGAAACCATGTCACCCGGCACGCATGGCCTTGCCTGTTTGTCTTCTGGGTTTCTGGCGCACATGCACTTGCGATGATCAACTGTCCTTCGCGTACATGGCAGTGCTGAAAACCGGGGGGGGGGGGGCTGCGTGCCAGTCAGCTGATTGTCAGGGGCGCCAGAACCCAGGAGTTCAACTTTTCCAGAGCACAATCCCTTTGTGTGCGCGGCAGTGCTGAAAACCGGCCTGCGCATGCATGCCGGTCAGCTGATCCTCGGGTGGACATGTGCGCTAGAACCCAGAAGTTTGGCTTGTCATGGAGCGCAGTCCCAACCAGCATGCACATATATACAGGTGCAATGTTTCCACACAACCTTTTCAGCACTGACTGCCGAAAAGATTCACCATCACTGCCTTAAACAGTGACTTTGAACCATCAGTTAATGGACTGTTCTAAGTCATTCAGTTCTATGTATAGAAGTTTGCTGGTTCATACCTGAAAGATATGCCATTGTTTTTCATTTCATTTTCTCTCTCTCTCATACTTAAAGAAGAAAAAAGGAGTAATGGTTGAACCACTCTGTCCAGTCTTTACCAGTCTGTGCTTCAACCCCTTTATTCAGGATTATAAAACGTGTGCATCTCTGCAGCATTGGGTCTATGCCCACATCTATTCTGCAGCATAATCTACCACTTACGGAAATGGCAAAACAGGCAATGCGGTATAATGAGATTGTGCCTTTTGTAGCACACAGGAGGGTGCAATGAATAGGGAAAAGTGTCACCTATTTCCAAAAAACACTTTTGGCTACTATGAAACATTATGCTGTGCCCTCTTTTCCCTGTGGTCACGTGATTGCATTTTGGGCACTTGGCAACCAGCTTAAATTTACGACTGGTTCTCAAGCGCCTCATGATCATGCAATTGCCATTTGCAACTTTTTCTGCTGGCTTCCCCAGAAAGTCAGTGGGGAAGCCATCAGGTAAGGCTTTAACCAGGGGGAAGCTGTAATATTTCAGCTGGCAACTTTTTGGCTTCATCCACTTAATGACCCAGGAGATTGGGAATGCCAGGATTGCAGTCATTGAATAAAACAGTAATGTGGGCATCTTGCTTAATGACTATTTTGTCAATGACTGAGATTCTAGTCCCAATTTTGGTCATACGTTGAGGACTACCAGTGTGATGTCTAAATTAACCTGGAGGTTTTGTACATTTGTATATGTCATGGTCTTGTGAAGATGTATGAAGTGTTTTTTTTTTACTAGAAACAGATGATTATATTGCCAATTATATTTTCCTTCTGCCATGCTCATGAAAATGAAGTACACATGAGGCTTCTCAAGTGAAATACAAATATTCAAAGCATAAAATGATGCTCTGTTTGTATTGTAATTTAGAGCCTCCTTGCCATGCTGAACAAATTGTATCTAAAATGAAAGAAACAATATTGACATCTCACTTTATAGTCATTTGTTTTGTAATGAAGTGTTTGTCTTTTAATCCACACCAAGCATTAGGTTCCAACCTCCTATCACATTTTGTAAAAAATAAAAACATGAATAATTTCTATGCAGGCCCCGTATCGTCAATCAGAAATGTCAGCAGTTTGGCGGTTCGAATCTCTAGTGCCAGGTAACGGAGTGAGCTCCTGTTACTTCTCCCAGCTTCTGCCAACTTAGCAGTTCGAAAGCATATAAAAATGCAAGTAGAAAAATAGGAACCACCTTCGGTGGGAAGGTAACAGCGTTCCGTGCACTTTCTGCACTTAGTCAAGCTGGCCACATGACCACGGAGTTGTCTTCAGACAGCACTGGCTCTTTGGCTTTGAAATGGAGATGACTAGAGTTGTAAACGACTAGCACATGTGCTAGTCGTTGTAAATGACTAGCACCTTTACCTAAAGACTCTTTAATTTAAGTAATTTTTAAAGAAAGAAAGTTGTAGCAGGGAACCTAGCACACACCAAGAGACATCAAACAGCTCTGTGGACACAGTGGTTTCCCTATGCACCATTGATGGCTTATGAAACTACAGAGTGATCATTCAAAAATATGTGTGGGATGTTACTGATAAGACTGGATGAGATGCTGATAATATCTGAACAGTGGTGGGATTCAAATTTTTTTTTACTACCAGTTCTGTGGGCGTGGCTTTGTGGGCGTGGCAGGGGAAGGATACTGCAAAATCCCCATTCCCTCCCTATCCCACTAACCTGCTTTCCAGCTCCCTTCTCCGTTGAGGGCAACAAAAGAAGATCAGCTGGGAGGCTTGGAGGCAGCAGGGGCGGGGCCAGCCTATTTGCCGGTTCTCTGAACTACTCAAAATTTCCACTATCAGTTCTCCAGAACCTGTTAGGACTGGCTGAATACCACCTCTGTATCTGAAGTTCGGATGGCAGTAGAAGAATAAGGATAAGGAATTGAACCCAACCGGGAGTTCAGATGCCTCTCCCTCCCCATACCAGTGGTGGGTTGCAAGCAGTATGTTTGTTTGTTTATGTTTATTAACATTTGTATGCCGCCCTTTTCCCTGAGGGGACTCAGGGCGGCTCACATAAAATCAGGGAGGGGGAATACAAACAATGACATAGACACATATAATAAAAGTAATAAGCAACATACATTCATCATTCGGGAGGGGCGGCTATCCTTATCCCCAGGCCTGACGGGCTAGCCAGTTCTTGAGGGCTGTGCGGAAGGCCTGGACGGTGGTGAGGGTATGAATCTCCACGGGGAGTTCGTTCCAAAGGGTCGGGGCTACTACTGAGAAGGCCCTCCTCCTTGTAGTTGCCAGCCGGCACTGGCTGGCCGATGGAATACGGAGGAGGCCCAATCTGTGAGATCTAATTGGTCGCAGGGAGGTAATTGGCAGAAGGCGGTCTCTCAAGTATCCAGATCCACTACCATGCAGGGCTTTATGGGTGACTAATAGCACCTTGAAGCGCATCCGGAGATCGACAGGTAGCCAGCGCAGCTCGCGGAGGATAGGTGTTATGTGGGTGAACCGAGGTGCACCCACAATCACTCGCGCGGCCGCGTTCTGCACTAACTGAAGTCGCCGGATGCTCTTCAAGGGCAGCCCCATGTAGAGCACATTGCAGTATTCCAGCCTAGAGGTCACAAGGGCCCGAGTGACTGTTGTGAGCGCCTCCCGAGTCAGGTAGGATTGCAACTGGCGCACCAGGCGAACCTGGGCGAATGCCCCCCTGGTCACAGCCGTCAGGTGGTGGTCAAACGATAGCTGTGGATCCAGGAGGACTCCCAAGTTGCGAACCCTCTCTGAGGGGTATAAAATTTGACCCCCCAGCCTGAGTGATGGAATATTGGTCGAATCTTTGGGAGGGAAACACAACAGCCACTCGGTCTTTTCTGGGTTGAGCACAAGCTTGTTAACCCTCATCCAGTCCATAACGGCTTCAAGGCCTCGGTTCATCACGTCTGCCGCTTCATTGAGTTGGCACGGGGCGGACAGATACAACTGGGTATCGTCCGCATATTGATGGTATCTAATCCCGTGCCTACGGATAATCTCTCCCAGCGGTTTCATGTAGATGTTGAATAGTAGGGGGGATAAGACCGAGCCTTGAGGCACCCCATATGTTAGGGGCCTAGGGGACGATCTCTGCCCCCCCACTAACACCGACTGCGACCTGTCCGAGAGGTAGGAGGAGAACCACCGTAACACGGTGCCTCCCACTCCCACCTCCCGCAGTCATCGCAGAAGGATACCATGGTCGATGGTATCGAAAGCCGCTGAGAGGTCAAGGAGGACCAGGATGGAGGAGTGTCCTCCATCTCTGGCTCTCCAGAGATCATCGCTCAATGCGACCAAAGCGGTTTCTGTGCTGTAACCGGGTCTGAAGCCTGACTGGAAGGGGTCAAGATAGTTTGCTTCCTCCAAGGACCGTTGGAGCTGGAAGGCCACCACCTTCTCAACAACCTTCCCAAGGAAGGGAAGGTTGGAGACTGGGCGATAGTTATTAAGAACAGCTGGATCCAGTATGGGTGTACCGGTGCCTGCCAGAGTACTGGATACCGTTCCAGTACAGTGTTCCGGAGGGCCCGCTCGAGCTCCTTATCTGTCTTTAAACTCTTCTGCACTTGCGCACAGCGCTTAAAGCGCCTGCGCGATGCTCTGTCGAGCAGCTGGAGCATCACAGAGGTGTCACTGGAAGGGAAGACACATGCGCTCGCTGACGCATTCATGTGGAGGACGCCGGGCCCTGTTGCAACCGTACCAGTTGCAACGGGATCCGGAACCTTCCACTGCCACATATCCAAATTTCGTTTATCAGGAAGAAGCTAGGAAGCCTGGTGTGTGCGTGTGAGTGTGTGTGTGTGTGTGTGTGTGTGTGTGTGTGTGTGTGTGTGTGTGAGAGAGAGAGAGAGAGAGAGAGAGAGAGAGAGAGAGAGAGAGAGAGAGAGAGAGAGAGAGAGAGATGGAATGTCTGATGGGGAGCCCAAAAGTTTTATTACCTCTTTTATTGACTTTGTAGCTGGTCCTAAATCTGATGAAGAGGCCATTCAGGTTTCATCAGCAAGACAATACAAAGAATTTGGAGTGGAGAATTAAATTTACTGGTTGTTTGGCAAGTTGGCAGGGCAACTGTTGCCAGGATTTTACAGACATTTACGGTTGTCTGAGCCCTTTGAAAAGAACGTAGCAATTTGAAAAAAGGGTTTTAATGAAGGAGAGGAAGGAGTGCTAATAGGAACTACTGTTTGTTCAGAAGGGAATTTGCATCCTTGTTTGTAAGCCATTTGTCACTTTGATATATGCTCCACATTTATCCTGCACAGTACTATTATTGATGAGAAGCAAGATGAATGCCTATTGTTATCCGCATAACAAAGATAGCCAGGAATAAATCAAAAACTTGTCTGGTTCTTCCCACTGGAGATGCACAATCATAGAACAAGGAATGATAGAATTGGAAGGGTCCTCAAAGGTCTTCTAGTCCAACCCTCTACTTGAGCAGGAAACCCTATATCATTTCAGACAAATGGCTGTCCAGTCTCTTTTTGAAAATGTTCAGTGATGGAGCACCCACAACTTCTGATGGCAAGCTATTCCACTAGTTACCGTATTTTTTGGAGTATAAGACGCACCGGAGACACAGCAAGATTTTGAAGAGGAAAATTAAAAAGTTTTTGCACTCTGCAAACCTCCCAAAAATGGCCCATTTTTTTTCAAAAAAAAAAAAAAAAGGACATGACTAGCCCTTAGGAGGCTTGTAGAGTGCTCCTGGGGTGGGGGTGGGGGGCAAAACATCCCTGCGACCAATAAGATCACATAGATTAGGCCTCCTCCGTATCCCATCGGCCAGCCAGTGTCGGCTGGCAACCACAAGGAGGAGGGCCTTCTCAGCAGTAGCCCCGGCCCTTTGGAACGAGCTCCCTGTGGAGATTCGTACCCTCTCCACCGTCCAAGCCTTCCGCACAGCCCTGAAGAACTGGCTCGCCCGTCAGGCCTGGGGATAAGGATAGTTGCCCCTCCCGAATGTTGTATGGATGTTGCCTACTATTTTTAGTATATGTCTCTATTTTGTTGTCTGTATCCCCCCCTTTCCTAGTTTTTATGTGAGCCGCCCTGAGTCCCCTCAGGGAAAAGGGCGGCCTACAAATTCTAATAAAACTACAAAAAACTACAAACTACAAAAACAAGCAAGAAATGGCTCATTTTTCTCAAAAAATGGACCCGTTTTTTGGCATGGATAGCCTTTAGAAAGCTTATAGAGTGCTGTTGGGGGCTGGGGGGGGGAGGAAACAGGCCATGTTTTGCTCATTTCTGCCCTCCCCAGTCCCCAGGAGTTCTCTGAAAGCCTTCTAAAAGCTATCCACTGCCATTTTGGTGAAGGAGGCAGAGTTTCGGGAGGCAAAAAAATGCTGTATTCAGTGTAGAAGACGCACCCAGATTTTCAGCCTCTTTTTGAGGGAAAAAGGTGCATCTTATACTCTGAAAAATACTGCAATTTCTCTCACTGTTAGGAAATTTCTCCTTAGTTCTACAGACTCCTCCCATCCTGGACATAAATTGTTTCAACCTCTACCCTCAAAACGACGCTATAGAGCATTGCTATCGTTTAAAATAGTTTAACTCCCTTGTCTTTGTAGGAGCCCTTAAAATATTGGAAACGCCGCTCTCCTGCCTCCCCTAATCCTTCTTTTCATTAGACTAGACATATCCAATTCCTGTAACTGTTCTTTGCAGTATCAGGCCAAACAACACTTTGGGTGTTTTTCCCTACAACCTCTTGATCATCGGTCCTCACTTCTTCCTCTCCCCTGTGCAGAGCAATGGGGGAGGAAATGGATGCCTATCCTGTGACATTTCAAAAGACTTTTGAAGTCAGTGTGGGGGGTTGCATGAAATTGGGCGTGTTTATCCATTGTTGAAGTCAAAACCTTTACCTCCTGTCTGTTTATAGATAGTTCTCAACCTAGGACCACAATTGAGCCCAAAATTTCTGTTGAAGTTGAAGTTGAGTTTATTTATAGGCCGCCCTTTTCCCTGTTGCTAAGCAAGACAGTTAAGTGAGTTTTGCCCCATTTTATGACCTTTTTGATAACTGCAGTTAGTTAGTAACACAGTTGTTACAGGCTTCCCCATTGATTTTGCTTGTCGGAAGATCAAAAAAACCGGGACATGGCAACCGTCATAAATACAATCCAAATGCCAAGTGCCCAAATTTTGATTATGTGGCCATGGATGCTACAATGGTCATAAGTGTGAAAAACGGTCATAAGACCCTTTTTTGAGTACCATTGCATCTTCAAACTGTGATTAAATGAATGGTTGTAAGTTGAGGATTACTTGTACTGACTGTAATATTATCATGTATAGTTTTTGATTTAAATCGACCATTTCTTTTCGTTTGTAAACTTATTGAAAAAGATACAAAATAGTTCATGAATGGCATCCACTGAGATAAATCAGCCAGTTTTAGATTTTTCAAAGCAATCACTCAGACAAGACTGTAAACCTAAGCTCTTTGGGAAGCCAATTGTTTGAATAGCTTTTGGAACTTCTTTTGACATCTAGACCCTCAATGCTGTCCTGATCTCAAGACATACCATTGGCTCAACAAAGGGAGAAAGTTATATTAGCAGAATAGCAGAGTTTGAAGGAATATTGGAGGTCTTCTAGCCCAGGGGTCTCCAACCTTGGCAACTTTAAGACTTGTGGACTCCAACTCCCAGAATCCCTTAGCCAGCTGTCTCTTGAGTTACAATCCTGGGAGCTTACCATCATGGTCGTAACTCATGACAGTCATAAATCAGGTCATCAAGCCTTTTTTGCTGTGGTCTTTAAGTGAACCAATGGTTTGCCATAGCCAGTTTTAGCAATAGTAATAGCACTTAGACTTATATACCGCTTCACAATGCTTTTGCAGCCCTCTCTAAGGTTTAGAGAGTCAGCCTATTGCCCTCAACAGTCTGGGTCCTCATTTTACCGACTTGGGAAGGATGGAAAGCTGAGTTAACCCTGAGCCATGAGAATCAAACTGCCAAATTGCAGGCAGCCAGCAGGCAGCAGAAGTAGCCTGCAGTACCACATTCTAACCACTGCGCCACCACAGCTCAGTTTTGCCCAAAACCTGAGGTAGACATCATTTTCAGCAAAACTGCCATAAAATGTGGTCATGCGTCTGTGGGACACTGCAAAGGTCTGTCATATGTAAGTCAAGGAGTATCTATGGTTTATCTAATTCAGTAACTTGTCATTTTAGTTTAGTAGCACTTCTCCAAGGTCTTGGACAAGCCATTTATCTACTCATGCTAGTGCATACAAATCTGGGTACAGGCCAGTGGTGAAATTCAACTTTTTTTACTACCGGTTTTGTGGGCGTGCTTGGTGGGTGTGGTAGGGGAAGGATACTGCAAAATCTCCAGTCCTACCCACTCCAGGCGAAGGATACTGCAAAATCCTCATTCCCTCTCCACTCCAGGGGAAGGATACTGCAAAATCCCCATTCCCTCTCCACTCCAGGGGAAGGATACTGCAAAATCCCCATTCCCTCTCCACTCCAGGGGAACGATACTGCAAAATCCTCATTCCCTCTCCACTCCAGGGGAAGGGTACTGCAAAATCCCCATTCCCTCTCCACTCCAGGGGAAGGATACTGCAAAATCCCCATTCCCTCTCCACTCCAGGGGAAGGATACTGCAAAAACCCCATTCCCTCTCCACTCCAGGGGAACGATACTGCAAAATCCTCATTCCCTCTCCACTCCAGGGGAAGGGTACTGCAAAATCCCCATTCCCTCTCCACTCCAGGGGAAGGATACTGCAAAATCCTCATTCCCTCTCCACTCCAGGGGAAGGATACTGCAAAATCCCCATTCCCACTCCACTCCAGGGGAACGATACTGCAAAATCCTCATTCCCTCTCCACTCCAGGGGAAGGATACTGCAAAATCCCCATTCCCTCTCCACTCCAGGGGAAGGATACTGCAAAATCCCCATTCCCTCTCCACTCCAGGGGAAGGATACTGCAAAATCCCCATTCCCTCTCCACTCCAGGGGAAGGATACTGCAAAATCCTCATTCCCTCTCCACTCCAGGGGAAGGATACTGCAAAATCCCCATTCCCTCTCCACTCCAGGGGAAGGATACTGCAAAATCCCCATTCCCTCTCCACTCCAGGGGAAGGATACTGCAAAAACCCCATTCCCTCTCCACTCCAGGGGAAGGATACTGCAAAATCCTCATTCCCTCTCCACTCCAGGGGAAGGATACTGCAAAATCCTCATTCCCTCTCCACTCCAGGGGAAGGATACTACAAAATCCTCATTCCCTCTCCACTCCAGGGGTAGGATACTGCAAAATCCCCATTCCCTCCCCATTCAGTGGGAAGGATACTGCAAAATCTCCATTCCCTCTCCACTCTGGGGGAATGATATTGCAAAATCTCCATTCCCACCACTCTGGGGCCAGCTAGAGGTGGTATTTGCTGGTTGTCCAAACTACTCAAAATTTCCGCTACTGGTTCTCTAGAACCTGTCAGAACCTGCTGAATTTCACCCCTGCTATAGGCCCTTGGTTTGCAAGCTTCTTCCTTGTCTGTGGAGATTCTCAGTCATCCAGGTCATAGTTTTCCCAAAGGTCCTTCCCCCCCCTCAAGAATGCAAATGACCAGCTGTCTGTAAGGAGTGTGGCCTTCAGCTCCCAGAATTCCCCAGCCAAGGGTGAGAAATACTGCTATAGATAGAATTTCTGAGAGTGACCTCAGCTCACCCACTGGAAATCTTAAAACTGCTGGAGGAAGAGCCTCTGATCTTTAGATGAGATAAGGCTCACCAACACACATGGATAATGCCAGATCGTCTTGAGCTACCAGAGAAATGTTGCAGTTAACCTCACAAGCGGTGTTTCCTTCAACATCTGAATATATAACTCTTGTGTCACAAATTGCATTTGTGCTTAGATTAACCAGTTTCAAAATGCAGATTTTCTGTTCTCAGTGATCCTCCATTAAAAGAAAAACCCCAGTGAAACTAGATATTACTAGAAGGTTTTCTTTGGGCTTGCTTCCTTTGATGCTGATTATCTATATAAAGCCTTTGGGGGGGGGGGTAGTAAAGCCAGACATTTGGCCCAAGCCACAGTTCAAAAGTTTCCGGGAGAGGAAGATGTCATTCAGACATTTGCAGGATGCGAAGACAATTTTGGAAGAGCTTACAAGTGTTTTCTGTTATTTTCCTTCCCTCAAAGCCATGGTGTTCCTGCTGTTTGGGGAAATTGGCAGCCATTAAACTATGCTTTAAAAGGGGGTCTGAACTTTTTGCTCCATCATACAGCTTCCTAAATGCTTTTCTCTCCTCCTCCCAGCTTTCAAACTGCACATCTGGGGCAGCAGCTGAGTTTCAACCTGCTAAAGGCGTGAAAGACACATGCCTTGGCATGGATGTAAGAACATTCCTCAACTACTTTATAATCAGCAAATATTATTATAGATTGTTCCCCCAACTCAGAACTTCCCTTATTGCTAACTGCCCACTGTCGATTTCCTCTTTGGTAGATAGACAGCCACAGCCAGCAAAGATAAACCCAGACAACTTAATTTGAAATGGCATACATTTCATGTTAGACTTTGGCAGCTACTTCAACTGAAAGTAATTCTTCCAACTCACAGAGCCTCATTAACAAGATTTATTGAGCTAGGAAAGAGGAGGATTATTGGAATTTCATCAGCTAAATGATTACTTACGCAGAATTTAATCTAACTCTGAAATATTCTTACAGTGGAGATTTACGCCGTTTCTTCTTAATATCTTTCTGGTAAAGTTGTAAGAAAAGTAGTTATCTTTGCATGTAATGGAAACTCTTGCTACTGCTTACTAAGCTGTCTCTAGAACCTTTATCAATCTGTGAATTATCTTGTACAATTTGCAGGTGTTCATTTGCTCATGGTGAGGAAAGTTTTACTGCCTAGCTAAAAAAGATCTCTTGTTGCATGGGATAACACAACAGAATTTATATTTGTGTGATTCATTAACCCTTCTGTAATATCAAACTGGTACAATTACATAACAGCACCAACAGAATTCCACATAACTTTATCTCTTGTTATCTACTTGTACCTGTTTTGTTACTACATAGGAGTTAAATAGGGAGGATTAGCAGCAGGGTATTTATTAATTTATAATTTATATTTCTAAAGCCACTTCATTCCATCATTTTTCAAAAGCCTTCTATCAGAATTGGTTAAGGTGCACTGCTTTTATAGGTGGCACATTCTATTGGGATCTTGTCACTCTGCACTTGGAGATGATTCTGGATCACCTTAGCTGATGGTGATTGCACATCTGTGCAAGAGGGATGCTAATGTGCTTTCAATGTTTTTGTAGGTTTCAAATAAAAGAAAGAACCAACAATAATGGCTGTTGAAAAAGAAGAAATAAATTGTACATGTGACAGAGAAGTCAAGCGTACTGGACAGCTGTGAATCTTTTCCTAAGTTTCATAGACTATTCTTTCTTACTATAATGACAGAATAACAAAGTTGGAAGGGACCTTAGAAGTCTTCTAGTTCAGGCAGGAAACCCTCTACCATTTCAGATCAATGTTGTCCAATCTCTTCTTAAAAACCTCCAGTGTTGGGGCACCCACAACCTCTGGAGGCAAGGTCATTCCGCTCATTAATTGATTGTTCTAACTGTCAGGAAATGTCTCCTTAGTTCTAGGTTTCTTCATTCCTTTATTAGTTTCCATCCATTTTTTCTTGTCCTGCCTTCAGGTGCTTTGGAGAATAGGTTGACCCCCTTTTCCTGTGGCAGCCCCTTAGATATTGAAACACTGCTATCATGTTGTAATAATAGATATATTTGAATACAAATACGATTGAGCATTCTTTCAGGAAGGAAGGAATCTGATTAAACCTTTCCCTGCAGTTCTCTTTTTAATGTGAAATGGTCCACAAGCTTCTTGTTTTACTCCATAATAATAAGGCCTGCGTGTTTTAGATTTAAGCCGGTTTCCCCCACATTCTCTTTCTCACCTGTAGTCTTCTCAGATCATTTTGGGTTAAGGGAGAAAAGTCAGAACATGTACATAGACTATAAATGATGGCGTTTACTTGATGTCTAGTTTGGATTAGTTACTAGAGTGGCTGACTTTGACAGACAATCAATACCAGCACAGGTCATAAGTGTCTCAGAGTCCAGAGATCACTTGGTTGTGTTTGTTCTAGGAAACAGGACAAGGTCTCTTTCATAATTGGCACAATTCTCTGATCCTTCCCCCCTCCCTACTTTTGCAATAAATGAATGCTTCAAATTCTTGACTCTTGAGAATATTTGATCAAACACCAATTGTTGCTAGAGGAATTCTGGATAGGCAGCAGTGATGTCTTGGCAGATGTTTTTTTTCCCCCCATCCCTGTTGCTTTCCGTGATCCTTGTTCTGATTTAACATATCTCGAAGATTGACTCATTTATTTGTTTTATCTGACAATGAAAAAACAAGAGCACATCTCGAACTTAAGTTCTAGTAAACGTAAAAGTAAAAGTTGAAATTGACTTGCATTTTTAGCAAAATGATGAATGTTTCCATGTGCAGCAGAGACGTATATCCTAGAATTGCATGCAGCCAAAGAACCCTTAATAGTTGTATAGAAGAAAGAATTGCAGTGGGCATAACTCTCGTGCAAGCAACATTTGCCAAAATTCCTTGTTTTATAATAGAGTTAAGAAAGTTCAAGGACGGTGCCTCCTTTTTGCACCTGGCGTGCCATTTTTTTTCTATTGAAGTAGATAAAGAGCACAGTTATTTAAAGCTAAAAGTAGACACAACAATCGATCGGTGTGTTTTTAAAAAGTAAACTGCATCAGGCAAATAACTAATTAGGCAATTTAATTCTTTTATGCCACATTCCTGAAGAAAATCCCTCTTCTGAATTTGATTCTTCAATTTGGCAAGTTTCTTCTTCCTTGCTCCAAAGGACTTCAGCCAAAAATATTGTTTGTCAGTGATGAAAAGCTAGCTGGTTTTTTTTGAGGGGGGAGGAGAATTCAAGTGGCTCTATCCAACTTTGAAAGTGCTCAGTGGCTTTTGCTGCCTCCTATAGGGTAGATGAAATTGCTTACATAATCATTACTGCTTTTTTTTATACCTGCTCCTCCATCTGACTTGATAATAATAATATTTCCAAATCATTTCCTTTTTCTTGGGAATTAAGTTAGAATTGTTTTTAAATTATCTTCCCTAAGAGATTGATGTGCAGAGAGTATTTTCCTATTAAATAGACAAGTTTCCTATTAAGTGCTTTTTTTAAGATTTGCAATTAAGGAAGAGTATAAATTCCATGTACAGTACATTATTGCTCCGTTTCCTTCCTTTCTTCCTTCCTTCCTTCTTCCCTCTCTCCCTTCCTCCCCTTTTTTGTCAGCTTCTCTCCACTTAATGGAATTTGCCTTTTTAAAATGTAATCTAGTCCTTAAAGATTAACTATAAAGTCTTTCCACATGAAGAACGTGTGCCAAATAGGAGTTGCATTAGACTTCAATAAGTCCCCAAAATCAATAACTTTATGAGAATTCAAGTGATTTTGAACTCTACAAGGTTACTTTTTCAAAATTAGCCTTTTTTTTTCGGTCTCTCAAATATGGGAGGAACTTGCTGGATTCTCCTCTGTTATTTGAGTTTTAGATTCTCTAGGGAGAATGTTTCCTTGACTGCGAGGACACTCTTCCAAATGAAATGTAAGCTTAGATCTCACTGTTATGGCTCTCAAATTGTTTGACTTTAACCTTGTGGACATTCTTGCCTCCTTCTTTTGTTTTGCATTCCCTGTTAGCAGCCCAGAGAAGAAAAAAGAGGCCTCAAACTCAAACCAGTACTGTGAATTTCCATCCTTTCTTCAATGCAAACCATATTTCATGGGACAGAGGTTTGGTTATTGGAGGTCTGTCTGTCTCCAAGGATCTCTGCCCATCCCACTATATATATGATGGTGAACCTATGCCACATGGGCCTGAAGTAGCATGTGGAGCCATGTCGCCTGGCACATGTGACATCTCCCATTCCTCTTCTGGATTTCAAGCATGCATGCATCCGCGCCGATCGGCTGGCATGCATGCGGCAGTGCTGGAAACTGGAAGAGGTGGTCTTCTGTTTCCCAGCATGAGCATGCGCGCCAGCCAGCTGATTCGGCATGGGCGCATGTGCAGCAGTAACTGGAAGACTTGCATGTGCATGCCAAAAATTCATTTTCTAGCGTGCACATGCCCCCTGGGCAGCTCCTCTTCCTGGTTGCAACCCGGAAGAGTGTGCGAATGGATGTGAAGTGTGTGCGCATGCGAGAAGTTCTCCCTTTTCGGCACTCACTCGGTGCAAAAAGGTTCGCCATCACTGCACTATATCCATCAGGACAAGTGCACGCTGGGCCCAATCAGTGTCATCTATTGGGACCCAGGAAATGACTCTCAAAAAGCTCCTTTCCTCTGGATCAGCACTGTAAGATCCATACAGCTGTCACCATGGAGGGTGTTCTGTAAATCCTTGAAAACCTGGCTTTGCTTCAGGCCTGGGGGTGGGTGGGGCGTAGAGTGGTTGCTGAGTCCCTGTGAGGTTTTGGGAGCATTGTGTTATTCCAGATGTCCATCGTCTGTTCAATCCTTATTCAGGATTTTTAAAATGTAAGCCACCCAGAGGTGTTTGAAATCAGGCAGGCTCCAAATCAAATCAAATGAATAAATGTCCGTTTTCTGCTTCCCCTTTTGTATGGGATTTTGTAACGGCTGTTTGTTCTTAGCAAAATTGAAGGTCACTTTACCAATCACCTCCCAATTGTTTCTGAAGGCTTGGGAAATAGAAAAGCGGGCAATATGGAAAAGCCCTAAAACAGTCATTTATTGCAGATAAATGCATTGTTACACTTTTGGTGTACATTGTACACTTACGCTGTAAGGATTCATCCCCACAATATCTGTTCTAAGTTGCTCGCTCGCTCGTTCTCACGTTGGAAGCACGTGGGTTGAAAGACTAGCGGGTGACATCACCATTGCTCAGGAGACGCCTGGTTAGGGCCTCCTTTCATGTCCCCCTTTAAGTTGCCCACCAGAGTGGTACCCATCTCACTACTTGCAGTTGCCAGCTTTCAAGCTGCTGGGTCAGCAGGAGCTGGAGCGAATGACGGGAGTTCGCCCCGTCACGCAGCAGCACTCGGGTCTCCAATGTGAGTTTGCTGGTTGTTAACCCAGCTTCCTAACCACATGAGCTACCACACTCCTATTCTAACTTACAGTCTATGAAGTGAGGAGCCGTGGTTTTTCCATCCCAGCAGGTCCTGGAAATGCTATTCCCCATCAGGTGAGCTTCAGGTGCACCACAACAAACTCTCTTGCATTGCTACATTGTGTGTTGAGACCATAGACGGCCAGAATAGAATGATATTTTGAAAAGAAATTGCTGTTAAAAAGAAGTAATGAACCAGGTCTTCCCTATAAAGCTCTACATGCAGACTGTAAAATATTTCAATTACATCAGGGGTGGGTTAGTCAATTTCAGGACTTTACGTTCTGCAGATCGTCGGTAGGCCAACCTGTTTCAGAAATTAAAAGAGAGGAAGTGGCTGGGGAGGAAAAATCACTACAGTATGCACACCTTGCAAATGAGCCCAAAGTCTGTTCCTAGTGTTTTAAAATCATGAACTGATATTGCATTGGTTGAGTAGAACTTTGGACATTTCCTGTACTTAAGAAATCTTCTGCCTTAATTTATAAATCACTTGTTAATCATTTGTGCAACTTTGCTGCATTCAAATTATAACCAACTCCAGAGACTGGCTTCTGGCATTAGCGTGGGTGAAATCATAAAGCTCCCTTTAATGTGTTCCTTTGTCCACCCAAGCCATCCAGCTTTCTTTATCTCCTATTCAGATATATGAACTATGCATGCCTGCCTGCCTTTATATCTGTTGCTCAGGGAAGTTAGTCTCATTAGCCTTTCTGTTTTTAATTGCCCAAAGAATATGGCAATTAGCTTTTCTTTTTCTTTTTATGCTACTTTCTCTTTCTGTTGGGGTTGCTCCAAAATGTACGTAGATTTGAAAAGAGGGACAGAAAAGAATTCTGTAAAAAAAAAAAAAAAGCAAGCGGAAGTGAAAAGGGTACCCCACCAGTTTGGCATAGAAGACAGGCCCATTCATTGAAACTAGCTGCTCCCATTCTCTCTGAATCTACAGATGGCCAGCAAACAGGACAAGCAAGCATTGCTACGAAGGGAGAACAGCTACACAGCTGGATTCCTTGTAGCACAGCATTGCCGGGATTTCTCGAAAACACAAGGCTATTTATACGCTTTTTTTTTTTTGCACTTGTATTGCACATTTCATTTAGCTCATGCCATTGACTGAAAGAGCCACAAAAATGTGGAGATACATGCGCGCATACAGGGCAATCTTTAGAAAATAAGCTACAGGATGGAATTGTTCTACCGTTCAAAGTCCTGCCAAGAATAGGTTTCTAGCATCTGTAGGAGGGTAGAGAACTAGGGGCAGCCAACACAACTCAGGGGATAAAAACACTTCTCTTCTCCCCTCTTGCCTAAGAGTTTCTGTTCTGTTTATGATTGTTGGAAGAAATGCCTTCTGGGTTCAGCTCCAAGTGTGCAAAAAGACACTGGAAACATAGAGGCTGCTTGGAGAGATGGTTTAATGATGGACAGGACCACATGGCTTGAGGTCCTGAACAGAAAAGGGGGATCACATCCTTCCAGATGTTGGGTGAAGAAGAAAAGAGAAAGAAGGGCTGAAAATTCCTGGCTTTATACTCTCTGTTTCCTGTTCCTGTGTAAGAAATGTATTCTGATTGGTTGTCAGACTCCCATGGGGCCATGCAGGGACAACTCTTTAGGTTGTGCTTTGAGTCCAAGTTTGGTTGAGCATTGCTTCTTCCCAGGTGCCCTGCGGTGAGATGGGTAAAGGGCTAATACTATCATGCCTTAATCCCATCAACCTAGAGCTGAATGGGGAACTTTTTGTTATGTAGAATAGACTGGTTTGGGCCTTTCAATAGCCCATTAAGAAAAGTGGGGGCTATTAAAAGTGAGTCTGTTTCCTGCCTAAAATCATGTTTCTCCATTTCTGATCCAGGGAAATATAATATTCTGCCTTCTTAATATTTCCCAGGATATTTCATTTTTCTAGCAGAGGGATGGGTTTTAACTTCCTACATGATAAAACTGTTTAAAGCAGTTTAATAAATGTTTGTTATTCCTGAGTCGTGGGCAATGACGATGAATTTGGATAGCACTTTCTCATATCCTCAACAGGAAAAGGGATACAGTGAGTTGGTGGATTATGTATATACAGTATATATAGAGTAATTATTATACAAAAAGAGAAAAGAAACCTCTCAGGTTGTCCTATTTTGTATGACTCTGCTGGCAGAAATATATGTTCCCCTAGTCTGAGTGGAAATGGATAGACTAACGCTAAAACTAAAAGATAAAGGAGATACAGAATACTATGCTACATGGAATAGATTCTATCAATGGTTAGAAACATGAGATAGAAGTTGGAATGCGGAAAGAATCAGGTTAGGTGGACATGGGAAGAGATACTATGTATGTATTAGAATGTAGCTATTAGGATGATAGATAAGTTGACATTCTAGAATATGATGGTCAAAAATAAATGTACAGCACTAGCACTGTTTAAAATAGTATATGTGTTATTTGTTTTTACTTTTGTTTCATGTCAAATGGAATGCCAGGACAATTACACTGTATTTAATATATCTATATGTAAACAATATATATATATATATATATATATATATATATATATATATATATATATATGTGTGTGTGTGTGTGTGTGTGTGTGTGTGTGTGTGTGTGTGTGTGTGTGTGTGTGTGTGTGTATGTGTTTGTGTGTGTGTATATGTATGTATGTATATATATATGTGTGTGTATATATGTGTGTATGTACATGTGTATATATACAGGGCGGGGCATAACCTTTTCCTAGGGGGTCACAGCAACACTTGTAATAACAACACAAATAATTCATACACCATTCGAAAGCCCATCAAAAACTGAGTTTATTGACACGATTTAATAGTCAGTATGACCACCATTAGCCCTTCGAACAGCATTCAAACGAGGTGGATAAGAACACAACAAATCTTCAAACAATTCCGTTCGATTTTCAGGGCGGAGCATAACCTTTTCCTAGGGGGTCACAGCAAGATCGACAGCAGTTTACAACTTCCGCAACACCTCATTTTAAAGCCCATAAAAAACTGAATTGAATGAGCTATTAAATGTTAAATTTGTTTCGGTTGAAACTTTGAGAATGAATTTGGAAACTGTGTTGAAAAATCTGGAAAATCGAACGGAATTGTTTGAAGATTTGTTGTGTTCTTATCCACCTCGTTTGAATGCTGTTCGAAGGGCTAATGGTGGTCATACTGACTATTAAATCGTGTCAATAAACTCAGTTTTTGATGGGCTTTCGAATGGTGTATGAATTATTTGTGTTGTTATTACAAGTGTTGCTGTGACCCCCTAGGAAAAGGTTATGCCCCGCCCTGTATATATACACACACTTACACATATATTTCCGCTAAGAAAAAGACAATCCAGTTGTGTTTTACTGTTTTCTAAAAGGTACTTGTATAATTTAGCCCAACGTTTGTTCTGGATTTATTAACCACTGTGTGTGGCAGCTTCTGTAACAAGCCACAATGATAATCAAAATACTGGTATGTTCTTCATAATGCCACATAAGAGCAGTAGCACTTAGACTTATATACCACCTCACAATGCTTTTACAGCCCTCTCTAAGCAGTTTACAGAGTCAGCATATTGCCCCCAACAATTTGCGTCCTTATTTTATCCACCTTAGAAGGATGGAAGTCTGACTCAACCTTAAGCCAGGGAGATTTGAACTGCCAAATTGCAGGCAGTCAGCAGAAGTAGCCTGCAGTACTGCACTCTAACCACTGAGCCACCGTGGCTCATAAGCTACCTGAGAGACCATCTGCCTCCAGTCATGTCTGTCTGTCCCATATGTTCCAGCAGAGTTGTTGGGCTCCAGGACTCCTCAATTTAGTCTTGCCATCTTGTGGGGCCTAGGAAGTATGTATCCTCTGTTGTGGGCCCCAGCCTCTGAAAGTGGTCCAAAAAGCTTAGAAAACCTATCTTTGGATCTGTGCTTGGGGGTTCATGTCTGTTATTTGTTTAATGGGTCTTATTTTGTTTTTTGTTTTTGGATTTTGTTTTAAGAACATTTTAGTCCAGGCTGCTGTTGATTTAATATTTTTAGCTGCTTTTATGTCTTTTTGACCTGTGGGTACCACCCAGCATCCACTGGAGTTGGGCAGCTTATAAATTGAAATGGACGAGCAAATAAATAAATAATGCCATCATGCAAATTTGGGGATATCTTATCAGGTACACAAGTCGTGTCATTTCGGGCTGATCTCATAACATGCATATTATCATTTCCTCACTTGCTCCTTCTAGGGATGTCTGTGAAGATGCATAAAATGATGGTTTTGCTGAACTTACGGGCCAAATCACCGATGAAATGTTGTTCTGCTTTTAGGTGAACATGTTTGTTGAAGGTTTCCATGATGCTTTAGTTCTCTATGTTCTCGCTTTACGGGAAGTTCTGAAGAATGGCTTCACAAAGAAAGATGGGGATAAGATTGTTCATCAGACATGGAACAGGACATACGAAGGTACATCCAGTCACATATCCCATGCTTTTTTTAGATAAATAGTTTTGTTTTAGTAAAAGCTGCCCCTTTTTATCCTTGTTTCTTCATAGTAGAGATTAAGATTCCTGGGTTTTGTTGATCAAGCCTTCTATATAATTGAAATGAAAAGCCAATTGTTTCTGCTAATATTGTGAAAGAAGATTTTGTGATTGGTTGGTTGATTGATTGGTTTTGTTAGCCATTTTTGAAACATTTGTGTCATGCAAAATCTTATGCTGGCCCCATAAAGTACAGGACCAGCACAAGAGTTTAAACAATCAGTTCAGAAGCTTCAAGTACCCACCAAGTCACGGGGCTTAAAGAGAGAACAAAAGAGGTCAGACTGAAGTGGTTATCAGAGGAAAAATTCTAGATAACCTTAAGACAACAATCGGTTTCTATGGAAGGAAGTTTCTGTGAGAAGAAAACACTCTGTAGGGTTACACAGATTGAAACCAACCCTTTGAATTGGCCATGGAAACAACCAGAACCCTGAGAGAGTTAAAATGGAGCACTTTAAAGAATAAAGCATAAGGATCTCTGAAATGTTTTTCAAACTTGGCAACTTGAAAATGACTTCATGCTGGCTGGGGGAATTCTGGATGTTGAAGTTCACACATCTGCAAGTTGCCAGGTTGGAAAAGTACTGATTTAAATAACCTTTACTTCTGCCTTTTGCCCCCACTGTTCTGCCTGAAATGCTGTCTCCTGTATATAATTGTATAGTCTACCAAAAATAAAGCGACTGGATAATATTATTTAATCAGAATATATAGAGAGCTGCATAGACAGTGCAGCTTTTAAATATGGATTGCTTAGCTCCGTTGTATCCATGTTAATAGCAGCACCAATATCAGTAGCAAGCAACAATACATCCTTAATACAGTTATTTAGCAACTCTTGATTCCCCTTTTCAAGTTTTGCCTGTTTGTCAGCTATTTTCCTGTTTGTTTATTTGCTCATCTCATTACATTAGTTCCTTTTATAATTTAGTTTTTTAATCTTAAAAGCTAAGTTTGATTTAAAAAAGGCTCAGATCAGTGGTGAAATTCATTTTTTTTTTCCTTGCTGGTTCTGTGGGCGTGGCCTGGTGGGCGTGGCAGCGGAAGGATATTGCAAAATCTTCATTCCAACCCCATTGCAGGGGAAGGATACTGCAAAATCTCCATTCCCACCCCCACTCTGGGGCCAGCCAGAGGTGGCATTTGCTGGTTCTCCAAACTACTCAAGATTTCTGCTACCGGTTTCCAGAACCTGCTGAATTTCACCCCTGGCTCAGATGTGATTTACCTGTTTAGTTGTAATGTTACATTTTTTTGTATTAGATTTCAAAAACTTCATTTTGCATTTGGAAAGTAAGGCTTCCATTTTTTTTTCATTTCTAGTGTTTTGCCTGATTATTAAAACAACCCCTTTAAGTCCTACAAGCCTTATAATATATAAATGTACACAAACCTTAATACGGACATCCACACAGAGCTAAACTTTATAAAATAAGCAGGACATTCCTGGTAAGACCAGCAGCCCTTGTCAAATTCACCCGTCAATATGTACTGGGCAAAATTACCAAACTTTTCTGTGGAAGTACTTAAAAAAACGGAAATGTTTCCTTTAGATAAGAACTCAACAATGAGTTCAGAAACTGGAATGGCTTTGAAAAACATCATCAGCCATTTTCTCAGCTGCTGTTACTTTTTCTTTAGGAAGAGAGCATTAAAGGAAATGCTTTAGGAGAAGGGAAATATCAGACTGACAGTAGAATTGCAGTGAAATATCATTTCATCTGGTATGCATTTTGAAATGAACTTCCTATTCCACATTTCCTGGATGAGCAATTATGTAGACTGCTCAAAATTGGATAATGGGCTTTTTGGAACCCAAGTTATGCAAAGAAGTATGTATTTTGGGAGAAATGGTCCATGAAAAGGAATTTTCTTTTTTACATGCAAAGCAGAGCACAATGTATATACAATTAAGCACATAGAAGTTTGGCATAGACTAATCTGTCTGTCTTTTATCTGGAAGGGGAAAGAAAATATCCCTTCTAAATCTTTAATTCAACACCCCTCATTCTGGCACATTCTGGATATGCTTGGAACTACAATTCTCATAATCCCCAGCAAGGAATTAAGAGGCATTTTCATATGATGATATCTGGAAAATATCAGGTTACAAGTCAAGCCAAAAACTTGCATGTATTTTTCTCTGTAAACAAATTCAACTAATTCAGTGCCTCACATCACAAAGATTATAGCATACAGCAGATCCGTTGGTTTCACTGAAAACTGCAATAGAGGGACACCTCACTATCATATACACTACTTTAGGAATCAGTTAGGGATACTACCAGTGGTACTAATACAACTAGTGTAGAAGATTAGGTTGTGGGAGAAACAGGGAACTGTTTAGTCAAGTGTTTCTGGATATTTGCTATGTCTTTACCTACTCCTTGATAGAGTCTATGGAAGGAAAGAAGAGAGAAAGGAATATTCCCTGTTATTTCTATAGATTTTTTAAACATGTGTCTGTAAATCAGTGTAAATTCCTGGTGACTGGCTGGATTAGTCCCTGGAATTTTCTTAGCAACATTTTTCAGAAATGTTTTGCCATTGCCTCCATCCTAGGGCTGAGAGTGTGTGCTGGTTCCATATTTAAGATGGGACTAGAACTCCTGGGTCCCTGGTTTCCAGCTGGGTTCCTTAACTATTATCCCAAATTGGCTCTCTAGTTCTACATATAGGGATCCTTAAAATTCATTTGACTTCAAGTAAGCAACAATGAGCATCCTGTGAGAAATGGGTTTTTTTCTGAGCAAGATTTCTCATTGTAAATTAATTTCCAACATAATTTTGTTGAAACTTTAATAGAGGTTTTTTTTTAAAAAAAATGGTTAGGAAGACAACAAAGAATTCCAACATTGGACAAGTACGTTTAGTTTCCAATATGATCCCTATATGTAAGCTATTCAAAGCCATTTACTTCTTAGAATATCAGAGTTGGAAGGGACATTGAAGGTCTTCTAGTCCAACCCCCTGCTTAGGCAGGAAACCCTACATCACTTCGGATAAATGGTTATCCAACATTTTCTTAAAGACTTCCAGTGTTGGAGCATTCCCAACTTCTGGAGGCAAGTTGTTCCACTGATTAATTGTTCTAACTGTCAGGAAATGTCTCCTTAGTTCTAGGTTGCTTCTCTCCTTGATTAGTTTCCACCCATTGCTTCTTGTCCTGCCCTCAGGTGCTTTGGAGCATAGTTCTTGCTTCTTTTAACCCAGGGCAAGGGTTTTAAGAGCAAAGAAGCCGGTTTCTGTTAGGGAGTGTCGAATAAGACTTGGTTACTTTCATTTCTACTAATAAGCCGAAATAATTTATCCTCTTGAGAAGGAAATGTTACATATTCTAGGAATGTAGAGACAATTGCAGTCGCTTGGAATGCCAGCCAGAAGGCTGCTAGGATTCCTTACTATATCAGTCTGTAAAAATTCTGCCCTCTTTATTTTATTTTTCTTGGAAACATTCGATGTTTTCAATTTAAATTATACATCAGCACATAATACACATATTTCTTCAGGCATTGCAGGGCCAGTATCTATTGATGCCTCTGGAGAAAGGTTTGGGGATTTTTCTGTGGTTGCCATGACTGATCCTGAAACTGGAACACAGCAGGTGAGTAAATTGTTTCCAAATCAGCTTTGACTATGTTTATTCTCCTCTGGGTACATGGAATGAGCTCTTCGCATGGATAGCAAGATGCTCAGGCTTGGGAGCTGAAGACCAACACCTCTGGAGCAGTCGGGTGGGTTTCAACCGGTTCGCGGTGGTCCCCGCGAACCGGTTGGTCGGCGAACCCGGAAGTAAGTAACTTCCGGGAACGGCGAAGGGCCCACCTGCCCGCCCGCGTTCCTTACCCGGTTTTGACAAGTTCTGCGCTTCCACACATGCGCAGGACGCATACAGCGCCTGTGCGATCCTCCAGGAGCAGCTGGAGCATCGCACAGACGCTAGTACGCATGCATGCACTGCGCGCGTGCACGTGGACGCCGCCGGCCCCGTTCCAACCGAACCGATTGGAACGGGGCGAGAAACCCACCCCTGGGAGCAGTGGTGGGCTCCAGATCCCATTGCACCGGTACGCTGCGATGGGGCCGGACATCCACCTTGGGCATGTGTGCCTGCGCATGCCACTGCCCTGCGACGCCCCAGCTACTTGGCGAGATCGCGCAGGCGCAGTTGGCCCGTTTCCCTCAAAAAGAGCTAAGGAACACGGACAGGCGGATGGGCCATCGAAACACCACTGCTCCCAGCTGCCACCGGTACGCCCGTACCGGGCTGTACCGCCCGGAATCCATCAATGCTCTGGAATCCATCAACATCAGGAAAGATGTTCTAAATTATAAATTGGATTGAAAATTATACTTGTCCTGTTTCATTAAATCTTTGAATGGCATTTAGGTTCCAGAAATTTTAGGCATAACAATCATTCTCCCTACTGAACAGGAATTTGAACTATTGCTTTCCTACACCAAGTCCAATACTCTAATCATGTAATCCCAAAGGTGCTTCAATTTAATATTTGGATTTGCAACTGAAATCTGCTAGGAATTTAGAAAGAAAATTAAGGGCAGCAATTATGAACCCGAGAAAGATTAAGGGAGTGGATTTATTTAGCTATTATCCAGCATAACCAAAATTACAATTAAATTAAGCATAATTCAAACAAAACCACTTGCCTGCAAGCAGAAATTGGTGGAACCACAAAATAGACAAAATAATAGAAAGTGAAAAAGCTAAAGTGCACATAACCACATTTCTGGTATTTGGTAATTGGCTCATATTTATTTATTTATTTGTTTGTTTGTTTGTTTGTTTGTATCCCACCTTAATTATTTTTACAAAAAAACTCAAGGCAGTGAGCATAGGTAAAGGTTCCCCTCGCACATATGTGTTAGTCGTTCCCGACTCTAGGGGGCAGTGCTCATCTCCCTTTCAAAGCCTTCAGAGATGTCCAAAGACATCTCTGTGGTCATGTGGCTGGCATGACTAAACGCCGAAGGCGCACAGAACACTGTTATCTTCCCACCAAAGGTGGTTCCTATTTTTCTACTTGCATTTTTATATGGTTTCGAACTGCTAGGTTCGCAGAAGCTGGGACAAGTAACGGGAGCTCACTCTGCTACATGGTGCTAGGGATTCGAACTGTCGACCTTTCTGATTGAGCCAAGGTGGCGCAGTGGTTAAAAGCAGCACTGCAGGCTACTGCTAGATCAGCAGGTCAGCGGTTCAAATCTCACCGGCTCAGGGTTGACTCAGCCTTCCATCCTTCCGAGGTGGGTAAAATGAGGACCCAGATTGTTGTTGGGGGCAATATGCTGACTCTCTGTAAACCGCTTAGAGAGGCCTGAAAGGCCTATGAAGCGGTATATAAGTCTACTGCTATTGCTATTGCTATTGATTGACAAGTTCAGCATCTTAGCCACTGAGCCACCATGTTCCTGCAGTGAGTGAGCATATCCAGTACTCTTTCCTCGTCCTATTTTCCCCACAACAACAACCCTGTGAAGTGGGTTGGGCTGAGAGAGAGAGAGTGATTAGCTCAGTATCACCCAGCTGGCTTTCATGGCTACGGCAGGATTTGAACTTATAGTCCCCTGGTTTCTGGCCTGATGCCTTAACCACTAGACCAAACTGGTAGCAGCATCCCACAAACACATGAGTTTCTAGCAAATAAATGTCCATTTGTTAGAATGGGTTTGAAGTTATAACTGTGATTTGTTTTACAACTGTTGTAAAAACACTCATAAAATTGGGTGCATGCCTGGACTTAATGACTGTTTCAACTTACAACCGAAATTCCTGTACCAATTGCAGTCATGAGTCAAGGACTATTGGTATGAAGAGTTCATATACTGTAACTCACTGGCCCCTTGAAAAGGTTAGAGAGAATAGGTTGGCATAACCACAAGACACATTTTAAAACATAGACACCAAACTAACCATACTAATTAGCTATCTGGATATCCCAGATATGACCCTAAGAACCGTATTTTGATGAAGAGAAATATAGAAGGCAATCTGCTCACTTCCCCATGCTTTGAATTACCCTTGCAGCCTCTTGCAAGCAGAGGTGGTATTCAGCCAGTTCGGACCGGTTCACCCAGGTGGGGTGCACCCGCCCCGGCTCTATGCCGTACTATTTCGGCACGTTTTTGAGGCTGAGCACATGCGCGGAAGGCATGCGCGAGCAAAGTGCATGTGCGGAAGCCAGGCGCACACGCGGTGAACTAGTGGTAACAAAATTCCGAGCCGAGATGGCGCAGTGGTTAAATGCAGCACTGCAGGCTACTTCAGCTGACTGTAGTTCTGCAGTTCGGCTGTTCAAATCTCACCGGCTCAGGGTTGACTCAGCCTTCCATCCTTCCGAGGTGGGTAAAATGAGGACCCGGATTGTTGGGGGCAATATGCTGACTCTGTAAACCGCTTAGAGAGGGCTGAAAGCCCTATGAAGCGGTATATAAGTCTAACTGCTATTGCTATTGCTATAAAATATGAAACCCACCGCTGCTTGCAAGTAATGAGCAATCAAGCTATAATTTAAATTATAACAAGTTCCTCTCCTCCCCCCCTAAAGGGAAAGATTAGAATCAATTGACTAATGGTCAGCTTTAGGAGAAGCTCCTGAATAGTAAGAGTGGTTCAGCAGTGCATGCAGTTTGGTTAATAAGGTGGTAAACGCTATTATGCTGCCGTTATTTCCTCAGAAGGTGGAAGGCCACCTGAGAGAGATGCAGGGGTGATATTCACTTACTTTCCCTACCAGTTTGCAAATGTGAGTCCACGTATGTGTTCAGCCTTCGGCGCATATGCTTTGGCTTGAAAACATACCTAAGTAGGACGGCATAGATGCAGGGCAGGTGGGAAGGCCCACCTGCAATTTCCACTACCGGTTCGGGTAAAATGGCTGAATACCACCTCCGGAGGGGTGTTGTGCTTGCAAGATTCTTTTCAATACTATTCCAATCTGTTTCTCCTTTCATACCAGTGATGGGATTCAAATAATTTAACAACCGGTTCTCTGCCCTAATGACCAGCTGGGTAGGCGAGGCTCGGTGGTCATGTGACTGTTTGGGTGTGGCCAACTCAATGTCACTCAGGTCGACGGGCACTTCACCTTAGCTGTTACAATGTAATTAGAGTTAACTAGAGAGGCAGTTTCTGTAAGGAGGGCAATAAAGATTAGGCTAGAAACAGCACCAGAATGTTTCCTTCCTGCCTTCCTTACAGGATTAGGCCTGTAAAGTAGGAAAAAAAACAAAAGGAGATTTCTTCCAACAACCGGTTCTCCGGACTGCTCACAAAGTTAACAACCGGTTCTCCCAAATAGGTGCAAACTGGCTGAATCCCACCACTGTTTCATACCCTTAGTATTTGAGGTCTACCTAAAGTCAAATGCAGATTCCTGTTTCCTGTTAGTTTACTAAGTAGGCTTTGAAACAAAAAAAAATCTGCAGTTATAGAGCCTGGCAAATTAGAACAAATCAGGTACCGTAACTATTTCCTGTTTTCAACATAATGGGGAAACAGTTTCTTTAATCGGGGCTGCAGGACTCTCAGAGAGGGGAAGTAAGTGCTTCTCTGGGTTCATGACACAAGCATCATTACAACCAAACTGTCAAGAGTCTAGGAATCTAGAAAAGATGCCATTCTGTTGAGCTTCTATTGGGGAAATGGCCCCTATTAACACAACGGAAGTCATTACTTTTGGTTGATTGTAATCTGCTGCTCAAAATGTTAAAATTGGGGAAATCATTGTTATGTCACCTTATTGGACTGCAAATTCAGTGAATTGGTTTGATTTGGCATGGACGAGCCTCTTTGTGCTATTATCTTATTCATATAACCGTTTTGACTGCATTTGTGATATTTTGAGGTTTGAAGCCATATACTGAAAATTTACCCTCTGAGCCTCTGAATGTTTGTTTGTGTGTTTGTTACATACCACCCACCTCGCTGTTTAGGGCAGCTTGTAATATCACAAAAATAGAGATAGAAAAGCCATTATAAAAATAAAAACAGATTAAAAATGCAAAAGATTAAATCAGTGGTAGTCAACCTGGTCCCTACCACACACTAGTGGGCGTTCCAGCTTTCATGGTGGGCGGTAGGGGTTTGCTGTAACTCTGCTTTATAAATTTTATAAAGTAAAGTTACTTCCCTACTTTATAAATCACCATTATTGTGGAACCGGTGGGCGGTTAGAAAATTTTAATACAACCAGAAATACAAAGGTGGGCGGTAGGTATAAAAAGGTTGACTACCCCTGGATTAAATGGTGCCTTCTCTACCCCTGCACCAACCATCTCTAGTCTACAGCGTCTTCATCAGGGCCCCACATCAACCAGCAGAGACAGGCTTTAAGGCTCTTCCCAAAGGCCAGAAGGGTGAGGGCAAAACTCACCTCCAGTGACAAGAAATTCCAGAGCAGGGGTGTCAAACTGGCATCATCACGGCATCATCACGTGACGTATCATGACTTTTCCCCCTTCGCTAAACTGAGCATGGACGTTGCCAGTGTGTGATGCATCTGACCCGCAGGCCTCGAGTTTGACACCCCTGTTCCAGAGTGTGAGTGCCATGCCAGGAAAGGCTCTTCTCTAGATCCTGCTAGTCAAAATTCCTTGACTGATGAGTTATGCAGTAGGTGGGCTGTGAGGTAGGCCCTTTCTGCCAGAACAAGTGGGATGGGCCAATCCCCTGGGCCAAGATGGTTCCACAGATTTCCTGGACCCATGCCATGAATAATTTTCTGCAGAAAAGGTTTTTGTTTTTACATCTCGTTATCAAGATCCTGAAGGAGCACAGTGGCTTTGTGGTTAGGACGTTAGGTTGGAAATTAGCAAGCTGCATTCGAGACCCAAGTACTGCCATGGGGCAGGATTGAACTCCTGTCCTTCGCTCCAACTTCATGTCCAGCTGGGGACATGAAAGGAGACCCCAACTGGGCATCTCCCAGGCAACGGTGATGTCACCAGCTAATCCTTTCAACCCAGAAGTCCCTTGCTGCTTCTGACAGGAGTGCTATATCATCGGTCCTCAATCTCATAGTGGGCTGTGGCCTTTGGAAACCAAGCCGTGGGAGAAATGGGCAAGTGTGTGTATGTGAAGCTCCACTCGAGCAAATGGAATGTGCTCACGCTCACACACAAAGCTCCATTCATGCAAATGGAGCTTTGTGCACCAACACAAGCGCCCTCTGCTCAAACCCTGTCCTTGCGTGAGTGGAGTTTCGAGTGCAAGCCCAAGGGCCTGCCACTTGTAGTAGAGCTTCACACATGAACTCAAGCACCCTCCGCTCACCTGCAACTGGAGGGCGCACAAGTGTGCTGCTCGCACAAATGGAGCTGTGCATGTACGCCTGTCACTTCCACACACCACCCAGTGCTGCGCCAGTCTGCCAAGCTGGAAAAGTTAAGGACCGCTGTGCTATGTTATGCTATTTTTCTATCACATGCCAGCCTTCCTGGCTGCCCACACTTCCTGATTAAAAGAAATCCCAGATAAGAGTTCCTTCACTGATTCTTTCTCCAGAGTTTCACTGGAAAACGGGAAGTTTGCACTGGGGAGACAGGTTTGACGAGTGAAAGACAGATACCCTTAATTGCTAACACAATCCAAATCCTGCCCCAAATTTAAGAGAATTTTGCCTCTGCTTTGTCGAGTAAGCAAACCTTTTCCATCAAGTTGATTGAGAAATGTTAACAAAACAATGGAGTAATATAAACATTGAAATGGAAGATCTCAGAAGAGAAACTATAAAGGTAATAAAAAGTCCAGAGGTCATCTGAGGAAAGACCAACGGATTCAGCATCTTAAGCCAAAGATTAGAAACAAAATATCCATGAACAAAAAGATTATATTGATTTCATTCTCTGCACATGTTCCTGTTCAGCTCTCCTCTCTGGCAGAAACAATCATTTGTTAACTTCTTGTTTGCCTGTACAAACATCTCTCTTTTCAGATTCTGATTACTTTTCCTTTTGAGCTGACATAATTCATTTTACTATGTTTGCCCCAGCCCTGATTTACAATGTTCCTCTCTTTTTGATGATGCTAGTGGCAGTGTTTATTTACTTGGGAGATTCCTTCTCATCACTCATGAAAAGTTTATTTCCTAAGTGGAACAATGCCAAAGGAACTTAGGCCTTTATCTGATCACTTGGTGTTTACAACAAGGTTACTCTGGCTTCTTGTAAAATTAAAAAAGTAAAATAACCAAGGCACATAATAGAAAATCTTGACAACTATACACAAAAAGCCAAAATGTCCCAGATTGTCATAACACCCTGAATAGTTCCTCTGTTATAGCTGCAGGAAGCTACTTTGTATGTGGAACCACAAACACAGATGGGTTGTAAATGTCATTTATTCTCAAGGCTTGTATAATTTCAGCAACTTGGTTTTTTTACCAAACAAATCTTAGAAGTTTTGGAACAAGCTAGAATTGTTGTTGCTGCTGTTATTATTTTTACCATTATTAAGTTCTTTCAGAAGCTCAGTAGACTTTCAGTTTTCTTGAAGTTATTTTTCCCGTTATAAGATAGAGCGAAGAGAATTTCCATGGTTTACCAACTCTGTCCTCAGTCAGTAAATCTTGGAATCCTTAATGGTCTTGACTAGACTTCTGATGTAGAAGGTTCAAGGTGCTACTTGTCACCCATAAAGCCCTTCATGGTAGTGGATCTGGGTACTTGAGAGACCGCCTACTGCCAATCACCTCCACTCGACCAATTAGATCCCATCGATTAGGCCTCCTCCGAGTTCTATCTGCCGGTCAATGTTGACTGGCAACCACGCAGAGGAGAGCCTTCTTGGTGGCAGCTCCGACCCTATGGAACGATCTCCCCGTGAAGATTCGTACCCTCACCACCCTCCAGACCTTCCGCACAGCCCTCAAAATCTGGCTATCCCGTCAGGCCTGGGGCTAAAGACTGTAACCCACCCGAATGGTATGAATGTTGTGTTTTTTAATGACGTATTGTCCTATGTGTTAAATGTTTGTTCCCCCCCCCTTTTTTGAGTTGTAAGCCGCCCTGAGTCCCCCCAGGGAAAAGGGCGGCATATAAATAAACTTCTCAAATCTCAAATATGCAATGGTATGGATGGATGGATGGATGGATGGAGAGATTAGATAGATAGATAGATAGATAGATAGATAGATAGATAGATAGAGAGAGAGAGAGAGAGAGAGAGAGAGAGAGAGAGAGAGAGAGAGAGAGAGAGAGAGAGAGAGAGATAGATAGATAGATAGATAGATAGATAGATAGATAGATAGATAGATAGATAGATAGATAGATAGATAGATAGAACAGACAGACAGACAGACAGAAGCGAGAGAGAGAGATACTGTTCTCTACCTAGCAGGACATTGTTTTCATTTTGCAATATTATTTTTATATACAGGTAATTGGAAACTATTATGGAAAACAGGGACGACTTGAAATAATTCCAAGTGCAAATTACCTCTGGGAGCAAAAACTGAAAACAGATGATAGCCGAGGATTGGAGCACACGAGCAATCCAGCCTGCAAATCATGTAAGTTAAGTGAGGTTAATGTATGAGTTTTAAAACTAATCTGATAATCTCTCCTTTTACCTCTGTATCATGAAACAAAATGTGTAGAAGGCAAATGACCAGTTAGGAATATTAGTAGTTTTTTCTCCACTGATATTCCAATAACTGGAGGTCAGACCATGAAAAATAATGCAAGTTGTGCTTTAGAACAACCAGACAGAGTCCAGGCGTGGACTATTCCTGATCTGAGTCTAGTCAAGTCCTGAGTTCATCAGGCAGAAGTGGATCTTATCTGCTTAAGGCTGTGTTTACTCAGGCATAGCTAGCAGAGGGCAGCTGAATAGAGCTAAAGTGATAGAACTGCCTTTTATCATTTTAGACAAGCAAACTCTTCCTTTCTGATGGGAATAGCAGGATTAAGAGAAGATCTCTCTAAAGGGATGACCTACTACCTGTGTTTCCCTGAAAACAAGACCCTGTCTTATATTTTTTCCACCAAAGAAAAGCATCATGTCTTATTTTTGGGAGGGGGTGATTTGGTCCACTGACTCACCTCACTTGCACACGTCGCCCCCGCCCGCACCCTGGGTCTCCTTTTTGCTGTCAGAGGCCTTCAGGAACTTCTTCTGCAAGGCCGGCAAGATTTTCCTGAAGGCCTCTGCAGGCCTTCAGCTCCAGATCGATCTTCAGAGACCCCGAGGAAAGCCTTGCCAGCTGCAGAAGAAATGGGCCGGCAAGGCAGGTGTCAGGATGCGCGAGGCCTGGCTGCAACTATCCAACGGTAGGTAGTAAGGCAGCTCCACCCCTACATCCCAACCATAGCTTAATTTTTACCCACATGGAGTGGGCAGGGTCATAATTAGGGTGTAAGCGTTCCAAATACCATGTAGAATCAAATCAGAATCTATGCTTAAAGTTCCAATTTAATAAAGCAGGCATGCTGGCACATAGCTGTGGGGATCCCAACTCTGGAAGTTACATCAGAATCCCACCCAGTTAAAAGTTCATGATCTTGTCCCCACACCCACAATCCATCACATGGTCCAATCTCCTTCTTCCACGCTGGCGTCCATGCCCAGCTTCTTCCGGTCAGGTGTATTGGTGCGGAGAACAAAGGATGACCTTGGCTTCTAGCAAAGAATGAAAAACAACACATTCCAAAATCCTACTCCTCTGATCCCCCCTCCCATTGACTATACTTAAAGAAACAGCATAAAGAAATAAGAGAAAGTGTGGCAGGCCAAAATTCTAAAAGGAATATAAATGCAGGCCTGACATAGGGCTTATTTTGTGGGTAGGGCTTATGTTGGGTGCACATGTAAAAATCAAGTTAGGAGTTACTTTTGGGGTAGGTCGTATTTTCGGGGAAACACGGGGTTCATAAATTTAGGTAGGCTAACTGTTTAATAGGTATATGTGTGAGCTAGTGGAACTGCACAAGAGGGTATTCTGTGGATATAAAAAAATGTCGCAAATTATCCTAAAACAATTCACCAAGACTTATAAATCTATATATTTCAGAATAGGAAATATGCTTATGTTAAAATAGAGCGGTCAGGGAGTTTCAGTGATTTGGGAAGGTGATTGCATGTCAACAATGGATCCAAAATAAACATAATTCATAAAAGAAGAAGCCAAAGGGAAAAAAACATTTATTTATTTTATTTTATTTTATTATTTTTAAATATACAAAATACACAAAAACTAAACTTAGACATAAACTACATTTACACAATACACTGGAACTTCCTGTTCTTTCTTATAGCAGTTTCAAATCGGTACAATTCTCCTTATATTATTTCCCCTTCTAATATATTTCGTTTGATTTTCACCATTTTTAACCCTCTTATTTTACTTATCTATCTATTGGGTGATTACCTCTAATAAGTTTAATCTCCCTCTCTCTCTCTCTCTCTCTCTCTCTCTCTCTCTCTCTCTCTCTCCCTCCCTCCCTCCCTCCCTCCCTCCCTCCCTCCCTATATATATATATACATACATACATACATACATACATACATACATACATACATACATACATATATATATATATATATATATGTGTGTGTTATTATTTGTGCTGATAAATAAATAAAGGAAGACTAGTATAGATCTATTTCAAGCTATTTAGCTCTCATCAGCTAGCCATATCCTTACTGGGATTCGAACCTGTGCTCTATTGCCTCCCCAGGCAGGGAGTTAACCATTTGAGCTACAGAGAACGACTCCTTTTATCAGCCAGCCAGGGTGGGAGGTATATACTTAAAGTCACAACCCCTGGTATGCCCAAGTGTGGGAGGAAGGTCACACTTCCACTCTCTGTCATTAGGCTTGTCACAAGAGTCCATCCAGACAGTTCTCTGGAGTCGTTCTCTGTAGCTCAAATGGTTAACTCCCTGCCTGGGGAGGCAATAGAGCACAGGTTCGAATCCCAGTAAGGATATGGCTAGCTGATGAGAGCTAAATAGCTTGAAATAGATCTATACTAGTCTTCCTTTATTTATTTATCAGCACAAATAATAACACAAATATAACAAAGGCAACAGTAAAAATATTGGGTTTCTGTCTGGATGGACTCTTGTGACGAGCCTAATGACAGAGAGTGGAAGAGTGACCTTCCTTGGCGACGTTTCGACGAAGTCTCATTCGTCATCTTCAGGCTGCTTCAGACTACTTCAGGTTTGGTGTTTCCGAGAAAACCCGAACAACTAGAGACCTACATACTAACACCCGCGAAATATACACACACACACACATACACACACACACATACATATACATACATACATACATACACACACACACACACACACACACACACACATATACATATATACATATATATACATACACACGGGAAAAGACCCGAATACAACAAGACCAGCATACCTACACCCGTGAAAATCCTCGAAAACATTGACCCTTGTTTCTTTCCTCCAACCACCTATACCATTTTTTCCATATCTGATAATATTCTGTCTCTTCTTTTTCCTGAATTTCCTTTGCTAATTTGTCCATTTCGGCACAGTCCATAAGCTTATTTTGTCTTCGCTTGGTATCAATTTATTTTTCCATTTCTGAGCGAAGGCAATCCTCGCCGCCATAATTATGTGTAGAATTAAATACTGGATTTCTTTTTTATATTTGGTTGTCATTATTCCTAATAAAAACACTTCTGGTTTCCAATCAATTTTGACTCCTGTTATCAATTCTAACCAATTTTTAATCTTTCTCCAATACTTTTTAGCTTCCTCACACATCCACCATATATGATAATATGTTCCATGTGCTATTTCACATTTCCAACATTTTGGTAATATACTTGCTGAGATTTTTGCTAACATTTTAACCTCACTAAAACCTAATCTTCAAACAAATCTGTACATCGAATTACAGATTGAATCTGTAATTCAATCATTCTGCAAGATTTTGTTATTAAGGGGTTCCTTTGGTTGATTTCTGTTTGTTTTTCAAGCAGGTGGCATAGGGGAATCAGCAGTTACTGGAATAGTTGTAGGGGCCTTGCTAGGCGCAGGATTGTTGATGGCCTTCTACATTTTCAGGTGAGTTTAATTTTAACAACTAGCATCTTTGAATGACTGTCTCATTTCTCCTCCCAAGGAAAGCAATAGGAGAAAGTCTGCAGTCTGGCAGGTTGGATTCCATCAGATAGAGAAGGTTCATGAATTGATCCGAACACTCTCTGAAAAGGCGTGGTAATTACAAAGACATCTATTCAAAGTCAGCCTTGTTAAAAGACCCCCTCAGCTGTTGGAAACTACTCTGTTTCCTCCAAAATAAGACCTCTTCAGATAATAAGCCCAATTGGGCTTTTGAGCGCATGTGCTAAAATAAGCCCTCCCTTGAGAATATTGCAACACAGCAGCAGCCATGAGGTGACCATGCTCACCACCTCCTGCACCTCAAAAATAATAAGACCTCCCCGAAAATAAAACCAAGTGCTTATTTCGGAGGTCAAAAGAAAATAAGACATGCTGTCTTATTTTTGGGGAAACACGGTAGAAGTGAAATCAATATGGCAGCCAAGATGCTGGCTGTCACTTTTAAAGCCATTCAAGGCTTGGGACCGGGTACCATCTTCCAGTTGTTTTTACCTGTCCAATTTAATCAGGCAGATTGGACACCTGTTGAAGGCCCCATCACCCAAGAAATGGCCACTGAAGGGGACCAAGAGGAATGCCTTCTCTGCCATAGTGCCTGTTCTCTTGAACATTCTCCCTCCAGAGGTTAGGATGGCTCCAATTCAGTTGGCCTTTTGGAAGTTTCTAGAAGATCTGATGTACGGGCTTCAAATTCTGAATATATGAAGAGCCCCATTTCCTGGTTATGCTAACATTTATGGACTATAATAATTCTCTGTTGCTATATGCGTTTAATTCTTCTTTTTGGGTTGTGATTGCAATTAGATTTTAACCAATTCAATGATTGTTTGCTGGCCAGAGTCACTTGCTTGAGATGGATAGCCATTCAAAGTGAATGAATGAATGAATGTATTTATTTATTTATAAAATGTATTTGCCACCCATCTTACCATTGAGTAAAACTTTGGGTGGCTTATTATTAGCAATAGCAATAGCACTTAGACTTCTATACTGCTTCATAGTGCTTTACAGCCCTATCTAAGCGGTTCACAGAGTCAGCCTATTGCCCCCAACAATCTGGGTCCTCATTTTACCCACCTCGGAAAGATGGAAGACTGAGTCAACCTTGAGCTTGTTGAGATTTGAACTGCCAAATTGCAGGCAGCCAGCAAGCAGCAGAAATATCCTGCAGTACTGCACTCTAGCCACTGTGCCCCCGTAGTTTACCTATAAAGTAAAACATAAGTAGTTTAAAATAAACATTGAAATCAAAAACACATGGGGAGGGCAGGGCCAGCGTGGGGGGGATGTGGGATTTGTTATTACTCAATCGTGCATTAGAACAAGTAGGCATTGCGCTGGGCCTCAAGCTGATGTTTAGGCACTTACAAAAAGATAGGGATGGGGCCAGTGGTGAAATTCATTTTTTTTTACTACCGGTTCTGTGGGCATGGCTTGGTGGGCATGGCTGGGGAAGGATACTGCAAAATCCCCATTCCCACCCCATTCTGGGGCCAGCCAGAGATGGTATTTGCCAGTTCTCCAAACTACTCAAAATTTCCATTACCAGTTCTCCAGAACCTGCTGAATTTCATCCCTGGTTGGGGCCAACCTCACATCAGGGGGCAGGGGTCAAGATGTTCCAGAGGGCTGGAGCAACAGCAGAGAAGGCTTCCTTCTGGACCCCTCTGCCGACATGAGTGGTACATGCCAATCCCAGTAGCAGATGGTCCCTTACCCTGGACTCATGCCATGAAGGGCTTTAAAGCTAATCACCAACACCTTGAATTGGAGTGGCAACCAATGCAGCTAATGGAGGAGTGGTGTTACAGGGGCCGTACTTTGGGGTCCCCGAAACTAACCATGCTGATGCAGTCTGCATCAGGTGTAGCTTCCAAATGCTCTTCAAGGATATCCTTATATACAGCGCATTACAGTAGTCCTGTTGTGAGATGACTAGGGACTGAATGATTGAGTGCAAGGATCATAACTCCAGTCCACAGGAAATCTAAGAATTCTACTCCTTTTATTAGGGGGGGGGCATATGCTGCTGAAGGACAACACAGTTCTTAGCAGAAATAAATTTTCCATCAACATGCAGCTCACACGTGCAGAAAATATTTAAATCATGATTAAACTGTCTTAAAACAAGTGAGATTGACAACAAAGTCTTACAATATTCTGTTTAGAATATCTCCCGGCCATTCTTTCTTTCTTTCCAGCTTCTCTATTCCCCTACTTTTCATCCCACTGCAAATAATTAACATTCTATAGCAAGTTAGCAAACAATGTTCTCCTTTTTCTTGTTTCATGAGAGGTTTGCCATGGTAGGGTTTCTTTTTCTGAAAAGCATTTTTCTGCTTCTGCTGACCCTCCTCTTTCTTAGTACGGCCATCTTGTGATTCCATTTTCATCATTCAGCATTTGATCTTCCTGTAAAGATAATACCAGCAACAAGAAACAGGGTTGCACAGTATATCGATTTAATTAACAGAATGGACAAACAATTTAAATTTAACTGATTCGCAGATTAGACTTTTAATGCAGATACAATTTTAATGCTCACTGGATATAAAGAATCCTCTTGTTTCTAGGGTCATTTTGTTTCATATTTGTAAACTAGCTGATAACCCAGCATTGTCCGGGTATTTACCATATTTTTCAGAGTATAAGACTCACCTTTTTCCCTCAAAAAAGAGGCTGAAAATCTGGGTGCGTCTTATACACTGAATACAGCATTTTTTGCCTCCCGAAACCCCACCCCCTTCAACAAAATGGCCCTGCATAGCTTTTAGGAGGCTTTCAGAGAGCTCCTGGGAGCTGGGGAGGGCAGAAATGAGGTTTACAGAGTACAAAAAAAAATTTTTAATTTGCCTTTTCAAAACCTTCGTGCGTCTTATACTCCGAAAAATACAGTATTTATAAGGGGAAAATGTCCAGACCAAACATAATTTCTAATGTTGGATTTCCCCCCTTACCAAAGGAGCCCCCTTGTGGAGTACTGTGAAGCTGTTACCATGGCAACTCCATTGCGCTGCACAGTAGAAACCATTTTACGGCAGTACAGTAGAAGCCATTTGTTGCCTGTATTGTAACAGAACACACATCCTGAGGGGTTTTAGGGGTGTCTTACCCCCACAATATTTGTTTCCAGAGAGTAAGTCATCTGTGTACCAAGTTTGGTTGAAATTGCTCAAGACATTCCAGAGTTATGTTGGAACACTTGTACGTGAGACAAAAATGGTGCCAGGCACATCTCTTTAATCTTTTGGCAGTGATACTCGTTAACGTAACTGATTATGCCAAACCCAGATGTCTTTTTGCAGTGGGAGTTTTCTGTCTTATCTCAAATCGCTGAAGGAATCATTCTTACTTTCTGCCACTCAGGAAAAAGTACAAAATAACCATTGAAAGAAGAAACCAGCTGGAAGAGTACAACATCGGCAAGCACCGGCAATTACGAGAAGACTCCATCAGGTCTCATTTTTCTGCTGCATGAAATAGAAAAGAATTGCTCTTGTGGGGATATATACCTGTAGACAAATGGACGCTACCAAAGACTGCCACTGAAAAAAAAAGAAGTGCGTTTAAGGACTCCACCTTTTAAAAGTGGAGTCGGCTTGTCTTAATTTTTTTTTTCCAGAAACTCAGGAAATGATTTACTAGCCACATTATGCCACATGGCCTTTTTTATCTCATGGAAAGATGAATGATTAAAAGGAAAGATACCCGTTTTCTCACGACAAGACATTGATTAATACTTTGCGGATATCTCAAGGCACATTTGGGGTCTTGATGATGTAAACATTCCTTCACGATGCCTTGTGAATGTCAGGTGGCTCTTCACAACTATCACATACCAGATGCTTAAGTGCTTTCATAGACAAAGGGGCAGCTTCACATAGGGAACAAAATATGTTCTGAATTGAATGGTGGAGACGGGATGGGGGGAAAAGGGTGTAGCTTGTTCAGTGCAATATAATTTTGGAAAACAAACAATCATGCATCTCATCAACAGTGGAAGAAAATGAGGATTTAACACTGAGCACCAGTTGACGTCTCACATTAATTTTGAAATTAATCCGTTAGTGATTCCTAGGGATTTTCTTTCGCTACTCTATTCTTAATATAAGAAAGAGAGCTGTATCCATGGGAAGGGAAAATTCTTTTTCAAATAAATTCCACTTTACCCTGAATTTTTATTTTGAGGAAGTTTCCCCACCCACATTACTTCCACTTCCAGAGGAAATGCTCCCTGACTTTAGATTCATAATCTCCAGCTTGTTGCCCGCCGGATGTCTCAAGCTGTAGCTCCCTAAATTTTCAGCTTTGCTGTTAGGAATCTGACCAATTATAATCATACTTTGAGAGCCAGCATAGAACATGGTGGTTTAGTCATGGCCTAGGATCTGGGAGAGTCCGGTTCAAGTCGATCCCTGGACCTCTTCAAACGACTTTGCACAATTTTGTTTCGGTCCAACCTGCCCCATAAAGATTTTGCTGTGTGGATAAAATTAGAGGAATCAATATTAAATATTCACCAAGATCTGACAAATGATAAATTCATAATCAGTCTATACAGTGTAGGTTATTTTAGAAATTTAGTATAAGGTTCACACAAAAGGGTTTTGGAGGAAAGAGATGCAGTTTTAAGCCAGCTTGTATATATAAGTTAGCCTAAAGTGGTGGAATCCTGAAGTTCGGGTTTTCTACTTCAGAATGCAAATGTCCTGAATATTTTCCTAGGTAGGAAAAAAAGTTAAGGTATTTTGAAATAATTCAGACAAGATTGTTCTAGCTCAGGGGTGTCAAACTGAAAGCCTGATGGCCGGATCCGGCCCACGGGGTACTTAGATCTGGCCCGCGACACCGCCCTGGAAACAGCAAAGGACCAGCCCACGGTGCCTCTGCCAGTGAAAATGAAGCTTAGGAAGGCCATGCATGACTCTCCCAGACTCTGTTTTCAGCTGCAATGGCCTCCTGCAGCCCTCTGCCAGTGAAAAAGGAGCATGTGGCCCCCCCTGAGCTCCGTTTTCACTGGCAGAGGGCTGCAGCCAAAAATGGAGCTCGGGAGCAAGGCATGCGTTCCAGCTTCTGTTACTGCCAGTTAGGGTTAAGGTTAAAAAAAATAAAGCAAAAAACAAAATGGTGGCACCTACGGCGCCACCGATAGAACTGGTTCAGGGGCGTGGCCAGCCGAGTTACTACCTACTTGGCCGAACCGGTAAGAATCCACCTCTGTTGGGAGCCCATTTTTGCTGGCAGAGTGCTCAGGTCACCACAGGTAACACCTCCCAACAAGAGTGACGTCAAGCTGGCCATGCCCCCACTCCAAGGTCAAATACAACATTGATGCAGCCCTCAGTGAAATCAAGTTTGACACCCCTGTTCTAGCTACCTAATCCTCTCAGTGGTGGATTAGCTGGTGTGGATTTCTATGAAGCATTTAAAGATTGAAGGAGTCCAGCAGGTTCTACCATCTGGATGCCTATCTCACATACTTGATGTGTAAATCAGATTTTACAGCTGCCGTTGACTCAAATCAAAATTTCTGCCTCTAATCAAAGCACATGCTGCTCTCTACACAAGTAGTTCTCGACTTACGGCCACTTGTTTAGTGACTGTTGGAAGTTACAGCGGCAGGGAAAACACTTGATTTCTCGCCACTTTTCAGGTGACTGTTGCAGCATCTCCAGAGTCACCTGATCAAAATTCAGGTGCTTGGCAACTGGCAAGGATTGAAGATGGTTGCAAATCCCCTTTTGCAACTTTCTGACAAGCAAAGCCAAAGGAGAAGTTAGATTCACTTAACAACCATTGTTACTAACTTCACTGTAATTATTCACTTAACTTTTGGGCTCAGTTGTAGTCATAAATTGAGGATTATCTGGATGGGCATGCTTGATATAAATGGACAAACATATGCACACATCATTGGAAATTCAAGTGAAATTCTTCTCTGAGTGGTGACCTGTTGGTCCTTAAGTCTATAATTGTCACTACTGAAATTTAAACTAATGAGAAGAGGGACCCTCGGTGAATGTAAAATGACAGCAAACCCCACGTCTTACTTAGCACTGATGATCTTTCCTGGTGTGGTGAATGAAAGGTCTGCAAGAAAACAACCAAGCTCAGAGAGCACCAACATGAGCACCTCATTTCAACCCTGAGCTACAAATATTTTTCTCTAGTGCAATTAATGAGATGCTTGGCCCCCACAGTTGTATACTGTGTGTCAGGGTTCCAAGTAACATACCCACAGCAAACAAAACTCCGAGGCAGGTAGATTTCTCAAAGAATAAATTTATTTGATATGCCGTATTGGCACAGGCTGGTAAAAACTGACTCTGAAGGTTCCCACAGTTTTCACCTAATTAAAAGTAAAAGTTTTTCCCCCTCCCCAAACAATCAGTGATGTGGTCCAATCAAGGCACTGTCTGGTTGCCTAGTGACATTACTCCTCCTTCCTCTGACCAGGTGTGAGAATATCCTTGGTTCCCAAGAGAAAGTATTTTGTTTTGGCTACAAAACGCCAGCTATCTCTAATCCCCACCTCCCTATCCCTCAGCTCCAGTGTGGCAACACTGAAACTCCAAGATGGCTTTGGTCAGGTCAGCTTCATGGTTGACACTGCAGATGTGAAAATCCTGATGTCTCCCCCTCACAGTGGTGGGATTCATATAATTTAACAACCGGTTCTATGCCATAATGACCAGCTGGGTAGGCACAGCTCGGTGGTCATGTGACAATGTGGCTATGGCCAACTCATGTCGATGGGCGCTTTGCCTTAGCTGTTACAATATAATAAGGGTTAACCGGAGAGGCAGTTTCTGTAAGCAGGGCAATAAAGATTAGGCTAGAAACAACACCAGAATTTTTCCTTCCTGCCTTCTTTACAGGATTAGCCCTGTAAAGTGGGGGGAAAATAAAATAAAATTTCTTCCAACAACCGGTTCTTCAAACTGCTTAGAAAATTACGAACCGGTTCTCCCAAATAGGTGCGAACTGGCTGAATCCCATCACTGCCCTCTCCCCAAAGCACTGGTGGGCTGTTGCAAGTTCGGACTGTTCGTCTGAACCGGTAGTTCCGAGCACTGACTAGCCCCGCCCACCCTCTATCAGGTCCTAGACATCTTACTGTTCGGCTTGCTCTTCCCGCCCGGCAGCCCAGCTGAGTTGCGCGCCTCTGCCATTCTACTAACCGTTGGTGTCTTGCAGGCGTGCAGGTAGCCACCCCCATTGAAAAAGCTTTGTTTTAGGTGTTGCACGCAAGCACAAAAGGTGCATGTGCATAACACATGCTCTCATTTTCGGTGAACCGGTTGTTAAAGTATGTGCAGCCCACCTCTGCCCCAAAG